>NW_015167700.1:0-5141 GCF_001447785.1 Gekko japonicus
TCGATGCTTGGGGATCCAACACAGGGCCTGTGAGCTGCAGCAACCTGCACATGGGCGGTATCTAGCACGGAAACAGAAAGCTGCAACTAATGCATCGGTTTCCCTTTGGATACAAGCTCACCTGGTCAGCATGGAATGCCAAAACTGCAGGAGATTCACTTGCAAAGCAAATCAGAAGGGACGCTTGTGGAGGCCTCACTCCTAACTGCAGATTGGCACCAGCAGCGCCTTATCTCCATGTTTCTGCTGCGTCTTCTAGGGAAGATTTATGGCGCCGGTTTTGATCCATAAAATCTGAAACGGCACAGGCTTTACGATCGCCTCCTCCCCATAGCCCATCAAATCATCCAAAGGTGCCTTCTAAAGAACAGCTGGTGCATGCTAAGAATCCACAGGCCGATCGTGCATCATGAGAACATAAGAGATGCCGATGTTGGATCAGGCCAAAGGCCCATCCAGTCCAACACTCTGTTTCACACAGTGGCCAGAAATACCAGGGGCCATCAGGAGGTCCAGCAGTGGGGCCAGGACACTAGGAGCCCTCCCACTGTTGACCCCCCCCAAGCACCAAGAAGACAGAGCATCACTTGCCCCAGACACAAGAATATAAGAGAAGCCAATGTTGGATCAGGCCAATGGCCCCTCCTGTCCAGCACTCTGTGTCACACAGTGGCTAGAAATACCAGGTGCCATCAGGAAGTCCACCAGAGGGGCCAGAACTAGAGAAACCCTCCCACTGCTGCCCCCCCCCAGCACCAAGAAAACAGGGCATCCCTTGCCCCAGACATAAGAACAGAAGAGAAGCCAGTGTTGGATCAGGCCAAAGGTGCATCCAGTCCAACACTGCTGTGTCACACAGTGGCCAGAAATACCAGGTGCCATCAGGAGGTCCAGCAGTGGGGCCAATCTTCGGTCCAATTGTGGCAGAACAGCAAATCTGCTGACAAAGTTCTCTTTTAATGGCTTTGGTGGTTTCGAAACGGGGGGGAGGGCTGCACCGGGGGGGGGGGGAGCAACGCTCCCTCTAAGCTGTGGAGTCTTGTGAGCAACAATTCTACTTCATGAGCAAGTGGCATTAAAATTGTGAGCGAGCGATTTGGCTGCTGCATCAATTAGTTTGCTCCGGAGCCATCCCTCCTGAGCTATGACAAAAATGTGTGAGCCAGAGGCTAAACATCTGTGAGCCAGCTCACACTAACTCAGCTTAGAGGGAACACTGGTGGGGAGGAGAAAGAACTAAGAGCTCCATATTGCTGTCAGTTAACATCAGACATGCCTGAGGCTGGGGCAGAGCTGGGACCTTAAGGGGACCTACAAAGAAGCTGAGAAGGGCAGCTTGGCTCAGACCCCCGTAGGCTTGACAGATGCCTGCTTATGGCGGGCAATCTCCTGTGAATTGTTCTCGATACCTGGTGGTGTCTGAGGTGCTGCAGGGAGAATTTGGGGAGACAGAAGGTTTGGTATACAGAAAGTGGTAAGAGATGCCCTGGCATGTAAGGATATAAGAGAGGCCAATGTTGGATCAGACCAGTGGCCCATCCTGTCTAACACTCTGTGTCACACAATGGGCAAAACCCAGGGGCCATCAGGAGGTCCATCGGTGGGGCCAGAACTTCAGAAGCCCTCCCACTGTGACCCCCCACCCCAAGCACCAAAAATACAGAGCATCCCTTGCCCCAGACATAAGAACATAAGAGAAGCCAATGTTGGATCAGGCCAAAGTCCCATCCAATCCTGGCCAAAAATACCAGGTGCCATTAGGAGGTCCACCAGTGGGGCCAGAACTCCAGATGCCTTCCCCCTGTTGCCCTCCCCCAACACCAAGAATATAGAGTATCACTCCCCCAGACATAAGAACATAAGAGAAGCCAATGTTGGATCAGGCCAGTGGCCCATCCAGTCAACACGCTGTGTGGCCAAAAATACCAGGTGCCATCAGGAGGTCCAGCAGTGGGGCTAGGACACTAGAAGCTCCCTCCTACTGTTACCCCCCCAAGCACCAAGAAGACAGAGCACCACTGCCCCAGACATAAGAACATAAGAGAAGCCGATGTTGGATCAGGCCAATAGCCCATCCAGTCCAACACTCTGTGTCACACAGTGGCCAGAAATCCCAGGGACCTTCAGGAGGTCCACCAGCGGGGCCAGAACCCCAGAAGCCCTCCCACTGTTGCCCCCCCCCCAAGCACCAAGAAGACAGAAAAGCATATGGGAAAACCACAGGGTGTTTGAAAAATACCAGAGCATCACTGGCTGTGCACTGATGTCTCTTCCTGATGTACAGGGAGTAACATAAGCACATTACGGGTGCCGTTGTGATAGTAATGAGGCGGCCTCCCGGCAGGGTAAGTCTCCAGCCAATCGCCAAGGGTGACCTGGCAACCCTAGACCCAAGCAAGCTGCAGAGACCAGAGTCTCCTCCTGCTCAGTCGCCAGCAAGTCCAAGGGGAGTAAGCCCAGCTCAGGTCCAGCCAGCAGCAGTGTGGGAGGTGTTGGTGGGCAAGCTCTCTCGCCACAACAAGAGTCCATGCTGAAGGGCGGGCAGCTTGGCTCCCTCCCGACTGGTGGCAGCTCTACAATGCAGTGGTCCGCGGAGTCACGGGGCCTGTCCGCCCCAGCATGAGATAAGCCAAGTGCCAATTCAGAATCTTCCTAGCATTGAGCAGAACCAGGGGGCGGCACATGCAACAAGCCCCGCCCCCTGCTCTCAGCGGTCCTCAGTCAGAGCAAGAAGCAGCCAGGTAAGTTGCAGAGCCAAAACAGTCCAAAACAGTCCAGTGGCACCTTTAAGACCAAGTTTTATTCAGGTACAAGCTCTCCCTCCTCTGCGAGGACAGTTTTGCACGTTCCTCCCCCCCCCAAATAGCTAGCAATCCAAAACAGTCCAGTGGAGCCTGAGTGGTGGGTGTTGCCTTCCAACACACTTCCAGTGATATCAGGGGGTGTGGCATATGCAAATAAGTCATGCTAATGAGTTATACTAATGAGCTCCTTGCACCTCTTTTTCTACGAAATGATCCCTGAGCAGAACAATGTCTGAAGTTGTGTATGTTAAAGGTAAATGTTTCCCTTGCTTAAAAGCTAGTCAAATCCGACTCTAGGGGGCGATCCTCATCTCCATTTCCAAGCCGAAGATCCAGCGCTGTCCGAAGACGTTTCTGCGGTCATGTGGTCGGCATGACTAGACACCGAGGCGCACGGAACGCTGTTACCTTCCCACCAAAGCGGTACCTATTTATCTACTTCCAATTTCTTGGTTTTGAACTGCTCGGTTGGCAGGAGCTGGGGATAGAGATGGGAGCTCACTCCGTCATGTGGCACTCGGGCCTCGAACTGCTGAACTAGAGACCTCCCGGTCTGCAGCTTCAGCGTCTTAACCTCTGAGCCACCACAGTCTCTGTGATACATATATATATACACAAAGCTTCCTTTCTCAATCGGTATGCAGGAACACGGCCGAAGTGTAGACGAAAATGAGTCTCACCTACAGAGGGGCGTCACCTGTTCAGCTGCTATAGACGCCCGATTAGCTAATTGCCATTAATTGCTCTGCAAACAGAACACCCGGAACAGAAGGCTTCATAAAGAAATGATTTCCTCGCCACTTTGCATCTAACACGGGAGCGGCGGGACCTGACTATTTTCTTACCTCTAATCCTTTGTTTGCTTAGCAGACTGATACCTGCTGATAAGGAAGCTTTGCTTTTGAGTGATAAATTGTTTTAATTAGCTGTAATTGTTTGTGGGCAATTTTATGCAAATGGAGACCTTT
Organism: Gekko japonicus; assembly: GCF_001447785.1. Taxonomy (NCBI): domain Eukaryota; kingdom Metazoa; phylum Chordata; class Lepidosauria; order Squamata; family Gekkonidae; genus Gekko; species Gekko japonicus. The sequence goes on from NW_015167700.1 coordinate 3,773, forward strand.
AAGAAAGAGAAGTGGAAAGATTTCACTGAGGCCCTGGGGGTGGCCTGTGGGAAAGCCATCCGGATTTCTTTGACTGACTCCGGATCTTACAACAGCCTGCGCTTTAAGTGCTGTGCCTGAAACAGAGGGCAATTTTAGACCCATTCTCAAAGGCAGCCCCATGTCGAGAGCATTACAATAATCTGACTTGGACGTGATCAGAGCATGGATCATGGTAGCCGGATCACATTTGGCAAGGAATGGCTGTAGCCGGTGGGTCAGCTGAAGCCGATAAAAAGTGTTTTCACAGAGGAGACCGGAGCTTCCAACCAGGGAAAGCTGCTTCTTCAGTCGGAGAATGACCCCTTACAAGACAGGCTGATGCTGAGGTCCTTAAGCAGCTTTTCCATTGACCAACAACACCTTCATCTTCTGGATTGAGCTTCAGTTTATTGGCCCTCATCCACCCCATTACTTGTCCAGGCACCTGTTCAGCACTTCCACTGATGCATCTAACTCAAGCTGTTAAGTGTGGTGTACTGGTTAAGTGTGTGGACTTTAATCTGGGAGAACCAGGTTTGATTCCCCACCCCTCCACTTGCAGCTGCTGGATGACCTTGGGCAAGCCATAGTTCTGTCAGAGCTGTCCTTGAAAGGGCAGTTCTCTCAGAGCTCTCTCAGCCCCACCTACCTCACAGGGTGTGGGGAGGGGAAGGGAAAGGAGTTTGTAAGCTGCTCTGAGACGCCGAGTGAAGGCCAGGGTATAAATCCAATCTCCTCCTCCTCCTCCTCCTCCTCCTCCTCTTCTTCTTTAGAAACAGAGTTGAGGATCTTCACATTGGTGACACCTCACTCCAGATCTCCAGATGACCTCTCTCAGGGGTACCATGTTGATGTTAAACAGTATGGAAGACAAGACAGAACCCTGTGGGATCCCATAGCATAAATGCCAAAGGGTGTCAGCGAGCTGCCATTTCTCTGGGACACGTCCCGTCCCTATTCCTGCCCTTCCTCCCTTCCCTCCCTTTGTTATTCTCTTATGGTATGCTTCTGTAACTGCCAAGTTTCTCCTGCAGGTGGATGACGGAGTGTTATGTCTTATGGCTTGGCTTAATTAGATTTCCCGTGTGAACTCAACTTGTGTTTATGAAATTAGCTGTTGTGGTTCTCAGGCTGCTTCGCGCCTTTTCTAATCAGCTCCCTTACGAGGGAAATGTACCCATTGGGTTAACCAAGTTTGAAGTTCCTATATTACTTTGCCCCTGTGTATTGTCGTCATTCTGAACAATCTCTGTATGTTCATGACTAACCATGCTTTGGAAATAAATCTTACTTCTTTGGAACGTGGGTTTGTTCTCCTGACTTGGGATCTGACATTTTGTTCAGAATC
>NW_015167700.1:5221-5520 GCF_001447785.1 Gekko japonicus
GCCACTGCCTTGTCATCGGACTTCATGGAAGACCGAGGGGCCGTTGGGGGAGCGATCCCGAGGCAAGAGACTATTCCCTGGCCTCCTCCTACCCCATCGCATTGGGGAAAACGAGAAGTCAGAGCCTCAGAGGATTGGACTATGTTTGACACCCAAGGTACCAGGGAAACGTTTGCTCATCGGGGCAGTGGGCCCCGCGAAAGCCTTTTTGAACCGGGATCTTATCCAGAAAGACCTCGGAGTTGCCCGGCAGAGAATTATCGAGTGGAAGATGATTTCTGGCCGGACGAGAGAGCGAC
>NW_015167700.1:7659-8859 GCF_001447785.1 Gekko japonicus
TTACCTTGATGACGTGTTACTGTACTCTCAGGACCTCCCTTCTCACATTGAACTGGTCAGAAAGGTCCTCAAGACGTTGCATAATCACAAGCTGTTTGTTAAGCTTTCTAAATGTGCGTTTCACCAATCACACATTGACTTTTTGGGCTACCGCATCTCGGGAGGGGGGCTGGAGATGGACCCGGATGGACCCGGAGAAGGTTAAAGCTGTTCTGGACTGGGATCCCCCTAAGACCCGTCGCCAACTTCAAGGGTTCTTGGGATTCGCCAATTTTTACAGATTTTTTATCAAAGGGTTCGCTCAAATTGCCTTGCCTCTCACTGACCTGTTAAAAACCAAAGGGAAGGGTTTTGACGCTACTAAACCCGGGGCCCCCCTTAAATGGTCTCCTGAATGTGACAAAGCGTTTTGCAAACTGAAAACAATGTTTACTTCTGAGCCGGTCCTGGCTCACCCAGATGAAACCAAAAAATTCATTGTTCAAACCGATGCCTCTGACGTGGCTATGGGGGCTGCGATTCTCCACTGATGCTGAACGGCACTGGTCAATATGGGAAAAGGAGGCGTCGGCCATAAAATTGGCGCTTTCTACCTGGCGTCATTGGCTGGAAGGGGCTAGAGTTCCGTTCGAAGTGTGGACGGATCACAAGAACCTAGAGACTCTGAAATCCCCTCGAAGTGTGGACGGATCACAAGAACCTAGAGACTCTGAAATCCCCTCGGATGCTTAATGCTAAGCAACTCCAGTGGGCTGATTTCTTTGCTAAATTTCAATTCACGCTCCACCATTTTCCCGGGTCCTCCAACTCGCTGGCTGACGCTTTGTCCCGCCTCCCTCAGCACGACAGCCAATCGGATGTAATTGTTGACTCAGTGTTCACCCCGGAGCAGCTGGGAGGGGCTGTGGTCACGCGCGCTCAGGCTAGGAAGCTTCCCGCGCCTACGAATTCTTCTGTTGCCGCAGGTCCCCCCCCCTGGGGGGGATTGGAGAGCCAAATACCGTTCTGCCTTTTCTGTTGATGATGAGACTGTGATTCGTGCCTTTCCTGAATGTGTGCGCGACCCCGAGGGGTTTGTTTACTCCAGCCACCGTCTTTACGTCCCAATTTCTCTTCGCAGGGAAATTCTGCACTCTGCTCATGGTTCTAAACTATCTGGCCACTGGTGCTTCGTCAAATCTCTTCAACTCCTTCGCAGGC
>NW_015167700.1:9766-29060 GCF_001447785.1 Gekko japonicus
GTGATTTTGCCTAAAAATCTACGGTCTTTGCATTCTGTATTCCATTTCAGTTTATTGAAAAAAGATACTGGTCAATGTCAATGGAGGGAGAGTAATGTTCAACCACCTCCTATTTTAGTGGAAGGCCAAGAGCATTATGAAATATCAGGCATTCTGGATTCCAGACTCAAACGTGGTAAATTGTGGTATCTTGTGGAATGGGTTGATTTCGGTCCCCAGCACCGCGAATGGGTGGAAGAAGGGGATATTCGGGCCCCTTATCACGTTCGGGCGTTTCACAAGATGTTCCCGGACAAACCTGGAGGTCTCCCGGGGAAACCGGGAGATCTCCCGCCCAAACCGGGAGACGGTGGGTAAGTGATATTTTCAGGTGGGCAGTATGTCAGCGAGCTGCCATTTCTCTGGGACACGTCCCGTCCCTATTCCTGCCCTTCCTCCCTTCCCTCCCTTTGTTATTCTCTTATAGTATGCTTCTGTAACTGCCAAGTTTCTCCTGCAGGTGGATGATGGAGTGTTATGTCTTATGTCTTGGCTTAATTAGATTTCCTGTGTGAACTCAACTTGTGTTTATGAAATTAGCTGTTGTGGTTCTCAGGCTGCTTCACGCCTTTTCTAATCAGCTCCCTTACGAGGGAAATGTACCCATTGGGTTAACCAAGTTTGAAGTTCCTATATTACCTCGCCCCTGTGTATTGTCGTTATTCTGAACAATCTCTGTATGTTCATGACCAACCATGCTTTGGAAATAAATCTTACTTCTTTGGAACGTGGGTTTGTTCTCCTGACTGGGGATCTGACAAAGGGCTAAGCAACATTTCCTCAGCACCACCTTATGGAATCTGCTAGTCAAGTAAGAGTAGAACTACTGAAACTCAGTGTCTACTACTCCCAACCAGCCTATCTGGAAGGATACTGTGGTTGACGATATCAAAAGCTACCAAGAGGTCAAGGAAAATCAACTGGACTATGCTCTTCCTTTCACTTTCATAGAATCATAGAATGTTGGAGTTGGAAGGGACCTTGCAGGTCATCTAGTCCAACCCCCTGCACTCTGCAGGAGCACAGCTGAAAGACAGCCCTACAACATACCCAAAAGATGGTCACCCAGCCTCCGCTTGAAAACGTCCAGTGAAGGAGCATCCACCACCTCCCAAGGCAGACTGTTCTACTGCTCAACCACCTGATAGTTAGGAAGTTTCTCCTGATATCTAGCCGGTAACGACTCCCTTGTAACTTCCACCCATTAGGTCTAGTCTTGCAATCCAGAGCAAGAGAGAATAGATCTGCTCCATCTTCTACATGACAGCCCTTCATATACTTGAAGACTGCAGTCATGTCCCCTCTAAGCCTTCTCTTTCCCAGGCTAAACAGACCCAACCCTTTCAGCCTTTCCTCGTAAGACCTGGATTCCAACACTCTCACCATCCTGGTCGTCCTCTTCTGGACACGCTCGAGCTTGTCGACATCCTTTCTAAAATGTGGTGCCCCAAACTGGACACAGGAGTCCAGGTGAGGCCTGACCATAGTAGAACAGAGTGGAACGACCACCTCCCATGATCCCTTCACTTTCCCAGGGAAGGTCTTCAGTACGGGTACCAGAGGTGTTTCTGTCCCACATCCAGGCCTGAATCCAGATTGAAATGGGTCCAGGTGATCTATCTCCTTCACCACCACATGAGCCTTGCCCAAGAATGGAGTGCTAGTCTCTGGGCAGTAGCTATTTAGATAATTCGGGTCCAGAGATGCCTTCTTCAGTAGAAGTCTCATGACCACATCTTCCAGAGCAGCTGGAATGACACTCTCCTTCAGAGGGGCATTTTCTACTCCGTGGATGCACTCAACCAACCCATCCCAGCCTGCTAGTGCTAACCATGAGGGTCAAGGGTGGGCCTCGCACCTCTAAGCACCTGGTCCACTTCATCAGGCCTCACCAAATGAAAGTCACTCACACAACTAGAACCACACTACACTCTGAGAGCATCCTCAGACTGAACGACACTAACTGCGGCATCCGAGTTGTGGCGGATGTGAGCAATTTCCCCCCCTGCACAATCAGACACAGCAGGCTTGCATATTTTCTGGGTCTACAGGAGCCCAGGATAAGAACTCCTCGACAACCTGAAACAGCTCCACTGGACGACATTGTGCAGGCACATTAGCAGAGAACAGAGCTCACACTGGTGCCATTACTAGAACATAGCGGGCACAATAATGTGCTCTCCTGTATTTGGTCGCATTCAGTTCGAATTCTCCTCAACTTGTGCTTTTATGTCTTATAAGTTTGTCTTGTCCTTTCCAGGGCTCCCTCTAAGCTGTGGAGGCTTCTGAGCAAAGATTCTACTTTGTGAGCTCCTGGCATTAAAGCTGTGAGCGAGTGATTTGACTACAGCATATATTAGTTTGCTCTGGAGCCGTCCTCCCTGAGCTAAGACAGAAATGTGTAAGCCGGAGGCTAAAAAAACCGTGAGCTAGCTCACACTAACTCAGCTTAGAGGGAACCAGGGGTCATTTCCTGCAGGAGCGCAAAGGAGCGGAGCTCCAGCAGTAAAGAGCCCAGGGGGCAGGCACATGCAACAAGTTCCACCCCCTGCTCCCAGCAGCCCTCAGTCAGAGCAAGAAGCAGCCAGGTAAGTTGCAGAGCCCCCCCCGGGGCCCCAGTCCAAAACAGTCCAGTGACACCTTTAAGACCATGTTTTATTCAGGTACAAGCTCTCCCTCCTCTGCAAGGGCAGATCTGCACGTCCCCCCCCCAGTAGCTAGCAATCCAAAACAGTCCAGTGGAGTCTGAGCAGGGGGTGTTGCCTTCTGACACACTTGATGTCAGGGGGTGTGGTGTGGCACATGCAAATAAGTTATGCTAACGAGTTATGCTAATGAGCTCCTGCACCTCTTTTTCTGCGAAATGACCCCTGGAGGGAACACTGGACTTCTTTCCTATTTCATCTGCTCTAACATGTTAAGGATGGTATTCTTCTACTTCCTCTTAATTATGCCTATCTATGTGTAGCGATCATTTATTTTAATAATGGTAATAAATATTTTTTGTTGCTGTAGATTTTCCGGGTTGTGTGGCTGTGGTCTTGGCATTGTAGAACCTGACGTTGGCATTGTAGAACCTGACATTTTGCCAGTAACTGTGGCTGGCATCCTCAGAGGTATAACACAGAAAGATGGAGAACTCTCTGTGTCACAGTTACTGGCGAAACGTCAGGTTCTACAATGCCAAGACCATGGTCATACAACCTGGAAAATCTACAGCAACTAATGAACTCCGGCCATGAAAGCCTTCGACAAAATATTTTTTGATCACAAAAATAAACTATGCAGAGAACATAGGGGAAAACACAGCCTGCCCAGACAGGCAAATTATAATACAGACATTTAAAAGAAAAGAAGAAAAAGCGATTAAAAACTGGAGATTAACTTGGAGAGGCTTCTTCCCGCTAATCTTCTTTTTTTGAAATGATCTTAAAATGATTTTATTTCCCAGTTTGCTGAAAAGATGAAGTAGATGGATAACCATTTCCCCCCCTTTTTCATTTTCTACTGATGATACAGATTAGAAAAAGGAGGAAAGGGAGGAACCGAGAAGGTTGAGCAGCTGAAACACAGAACAAAATACATATCTATTTTTTGCAAAGTGCACAGTAACCACAAATTAAAAACAACTCTTGTAGAATGTAGATTAAAAACAAAGCGGTCCATTAAGATATTGCATACAGCAAATAAGTTATGCATACAATAACCACTACACCAAAATATTGGTTACAGATTACAAAACATACACCTTCTAACTCGCAAGTCCAGCTGGTGGCTGACAAAAGAGGAAGATAACTTGGGCAGCATCCTGAAGATTACATAGGAACATAAGAGACACCAATGTTGGATCAGGCCAAATGGCCCATCCAGTCCAACACTCTGTATCACACAGTGGCCAAAAATACCAGGGGCCATCAGGAGGTCCAGCAGTGGGGCTAGGACACCAGAAGCCCTCCCACTGTTGCCCCCCCCCAGCACCAAGACTACAGAGCATCCCTTGCCCCAGACATAAGAACATAAGAGAAGCCAATGTTGGATCAGGCCAATGGCCCATCCAGTCCAACACTCTGTCACACAGTGGCCAAAAATACCAGGTGCCCTCAGGAGGTCCACCAGTGGGGCCAGGACACTAGAAACTTCCCACTGTTGCCCACCCCCAAGCACCAAGAATACCGAGCACCCCTTGAAGTTGTTATGTTTTTAGCCCCCCCCCCCCCCCCGTGGCAGTGAATTCCATGTGTGAATCACTCTTTGGGTGAAGAAGGACTGTGGTTAAGAATGCGGACTCTAATCTGGGAGAACCAGGTTTGATTCCCCACTTGCACCTGCTGATGTGACCTTGGGTCAGTCACAAGCTCTGGCACAGCTGTTCCTGAAAGAGCAGTTTCTGTCAGAGCTCTATCAGCCCCACCGACCTCACAGGGTGTCTGTCTGTTGTGGGGAGGGGAAGGGAAAGGAGTTTGTAAGCCCCTCTGAGACTCTGAGTGAAGGGCGGGGTATAAATCCAATCTCTTCTCTTCTTCTTCTTCTTTTATCTGTTCTAACCTGACTGCTCAGCAATTTCATGGAGTGCCCGTGAGTTCTTGTATTGGGAGAAAAGGACCTTTTTCTCGACCTGCTCTATCCCATGCATAATCTTATAAACCTCAATCACGTCACCCCTCAGCTGTCCTTTCTCTAAGCTAAAGAGCCCAAGCGCTTTAACCTGTCTTCGTGGGGAAAGTGTTCCAACCTTTTTATCATTCTAGTTGCCTTTTTCTGCACTTTTCCCAATGCTATATCCCTTTTGAGGTGTGGCGACCAGAAACTGTACACAGGACTCCAAATGGGGACACACCATTGAATTTACACAGAGGCATTATGATACTGGCTGATTTGTTTTGAATTGCCTGTGTTGCTGTGCCTTTAATTTTTACTAGATTGTGAGCAGGAAAGATAGGTAGGTCTTTAGCTTGCAGTGCTTAAACCAGCTTGAGACTTTCATTAGCTTAGAGATCATTTACATCAACTCACAGGATCCTGACCAGAAACAGAGCAGACACACCTTTACGGCTGAGTCTTCTCATAGGGACCCTGGAGACAAGCCAAGCTCTCCCACCCCCATGGAGGCTCCAGAGCCAGTAGGAGGCAAGACAGATGGGAAATGGGCTCAGGATGATGGGCAGGAAGCTGCTGCAGAGGTGTGGTTAAGTGCGGGGACTCTAATCTGGGAGAACCAGGTTTGATTCCCCACTCCTCCACTTGCACCTGGCTAGATGACCTTGGGCAAGCCATAGTTCTGATAAGAGCTGTTCTTGAAAAAGAGCAGTTTCTGTCAAGAGCTCTCTCAGCCCCACCTACCTCACACAGGGTGCCTGTTGTGGGGAGGGGAAGGGAAAGGAGTTTGTAAGCCACTCTGACACTCCTTTGGGTAGTGAAGGGTGGGGTATAAATCCAATCTCCTCCTCCTCCTCCTCCTCCGCCGCCCCCCCCTCTTCTTTAAGTAGAAGAAAAGGGTTTAAACCCCCCTTTTCTCTACCTTGAGGAGTCTCAAAACAGGTTACAATTGACTTTCCCTTCCTTTCCCCACAACAGTCACCATGTGAGTTAGGTGAAACTGAGAGAGTTCTGAGGGAACTGAGAGGCTGTGCACTGACGGAAAACGATGCAGCCACTAAAAACCGTGTTGTGTTTTGGCAGCAAGAAATGGCTGTTCTCCAAAACCAGCAGCCCCGACCACAGGCTCCGGGGCTCACGTGAGTCTTTGCTGGTGAAGAACTGGGTCTAGGGTTGCCAACTCAAGGTTGGGAAATTCTTGGAGATTTGAGGATGGCGCCTGAGGAGGGTGGAGTTTGGAGAGGGGAGGTACTTCAGTGGGGTCGCGATGGCGGTGCAACGCGTATCGCCGTCCCCCGCAGCAGGGATCCTGTGAAGACGCACGGATCCCTCGCCATGGCTTGGCAGCCCTACATGCAACTGAGCTCACCTTCTAACACAGCCATTTTCTCCAGGGCAATTGATCTCTGTGTTGGAAATATGTTTGTGTTGCACGGTCTAATTCAGTCATTATAGGGTTAATCTGCTTTACCTTGTGTGCTGTTGTTTAGACCAGCCTGGAAAGGAAACCTGGCCCAGAGCCAATGAAAACAAAGCCCGCGAAATCTAAGTCTGTTTACTCACAATCATCGGTTAATGCGATCAGGTGATTTCCTTCTAGGGGGTCAAGAAGAAGAAGAAGAAGAATCTCCATTACAGTTGTTGTTGTGAGACTGTGTGGTCGGTCTGTTTGTAGCTCTGGAGATGTAGCCTTACTCTTTGTTATTTTGTAGATTTCCCTGCAAACCCTTCCCTTAGAAATAAAGATTTTTACACAAACAGCATTGCCTCCTCTCCAGTGAAGCAAAGGTCCATAGCAAACTCTGAATATCTAAGTATTTTTGCCAATTCCCCCAACACTCTGTAGGCTGCAGATCAGTTGTGATCTCCAGGTCCCACCTGGAGGCTGGCAACCCAGCTGGGTTGAGGTGACTTTCCTGTTTCATCTTGCACTGGGCTGCAAGACGCCCGGGGCTGGTCTCCCTATATCTCTAAGGTCACTTTGCCAGGCAGATCCACGTCTCGAAGGCACAAAACACAAGAGGATGAAGATGAGCCAAGGAAGGACACGCTTTTCAGGCCGGCCAGTTGTTTAAAGAGCTTGGTAATTTTCCGCCAGCCACGACCATTTAAGGAAATCAATGGGGATGCAGGAAGATGAATGGGCAGCTGGAAGCGCAGCGGGACGAGGAAGGCGCTTGGCAGTCGCTCGCTGGCGACCGCTGGGGAATATTAACGACCACATTTTGATAAGCGAGGCAGGCCAATAAACAAATGGTCCGGTGTTATTGATGGCAGCCCATTCGCATTCAGTTACACATCTATTTGAAATGCAACAGGATAATTGGACATAACCTTTGTCGATGCAAGCAGAACCGTGCCTCATTTGTCTCTCCCTGCAAGGCATTTGCGTGTAAAACCAGAAAGGGGAGATCTCCCCTTTGGCAGGAGATGGGGCCCCAGGAGGAATGGCTGTTATTAATATGGGTTTCTTATCCTTAAAAACAGCTCTCCCTGACCTAAGTCTGGCCATCCCAGTGCTAATTTTTAATGTTGTTTTGCCCAGCCAGCTTTCATCTTTCCTTCACCACTCACCTGCTCCACCCTTGAGCACCTGTTTGTACGAACATGTGAAGCAAACGGAAGAAGAAGAGGAGGAGGAGGAGGAGGAGGAGGAGGAGGAGGAGGAGGAGGAGATTGGATTTATTCCCTGCCCTTCACTACCCAAAGGAGTCTCAGAGCGGTTTACAGTCTCCTTTCCTTAGTTGCTGTAGATTTTTCGGGATGTGTGGGCGTGGTCTTGGCACTGTCGAACCTGACATTTCACCAGTAACTGTGACTGGCATCCTCAGAGGTATAAACACAAAAAGATGGAATACTCTCTGTGTCAAGGTGAGAAGAAAATGGTAGGCAGTAAATTTATATCTACTCCAGAAGGTGGGTAGGGCTGAGTCATTGTCTTGTAGGAGTTCCCCAGGAAAGGAGTTCTCCTTTCCCTTCCTCTCCCTGCAACAGGCACCCTGTGAGGTAGGCGGGGCTGAGAGAGCTCTCTCGAGGACTGCTCTTGAGAGAACAGCTGTGAGAGAACTTGTGACTGACCCAAGTTCACACCAGCAGCTGCATGTGGAGGAGTGGGGAGTCGAACCCGGTTCTCCCAAATCAGAGTCTGTGCTCTTAACCACTACACCAAACTGGCTCTTGAATCAGTGAATCAGACGCCTGATCTGTCTCCTCAGAATGTCAATGGCTTTCCAGAGTCTCAGGCAGAGGTCTTTCCCATCACCTGCTACCCAATCCTTTTTACTGGAGATACCAGTGACTTAGCCTGGGGCTCTCTGCATGCCAAATGCACATTCTACCACTGTACAGGGTCTCTGGCAGAGGTCTTTCACATCACCTACTGCCTGGCCCTTTGTAACTGGAGATGTGGTCAGGGATTGAACCTGGGACTTTGGACGTGCCAAGCAGATACTCTACCACTGAGCCACAGCCCTTTCCCAAAGACATATGGAGCTTTTGTTGTTGTTCAGTCGCACAGCCGAATCTGACTCTTCGCGACCCCATGGACCAGATCACGCCAGGCCCTCCTGTCTTCCGCCGTCCTCTGAAGTTTGCTCAACTTCATGTTCGTTGCATCTGTGACACTGTCTAACCATCTCATCCTTTGCCGTCCCCGTCTTCTTTGACCTTCAGTCTTTCCCAGCATCAGGGTCTTCTTCTCCAGTGAGTGCTCCCTTCTCATTGGGTGGCCAAAGTATTTGAGCTTCAGTTTCATTATCTGGCCTTCCAGGGAACAGTCAGGGTTGATTTCTTTGAGGATTGACTGATTTGACCTCCTTGCAGTCCAGGGGAGACTCTCAAGAGTCTTCTCCAGCACCATAGTTCAAAAGAATCTATTCTTCGGCGCTCGGCCTTCCTTATAGTCCAACTATCGCAGCCATAAATGACTACTGGGAATACCATTGCTTTGACCGTGCGGACTTTTGTTGGCAGGGTGACATCTCTACTTTTAATCATGTTGTTTAGGTTCGCCATCGCTTTCCTCCCAAGGAGCAGGCGTCTTTTAATTTCATGGCTGCTGTCACAGTCTGCGGTGATCTTGGATCCCAGGAACGTGACGTCTGTCACTGCTTCCACGACTTCCCCTTCTATTTGTCAAGGAGTGATGGGGCTGGATGCCATGATCTTAGTTTTTTTGATGTTGAGCTTCAAGCCCACTTTTGCGCTCTGCTCTTTTATTCTGAGCAAGAGGCTCTTAAGGTCCTCTTCACATTCTGCTATATGGAGCTACATTATACTAAATCAGACTAATGAGCCCTTACAGTCAGCATTGTCTACTCAAACTGGCAGCAGCTCTCCAGGGTCTTTTCCATCACCTACTGCCTTCTTCTTTAATTGGAGATGCTGGGGATTGAACCTGGGACCTTCTGCATGCCAAGCAGACCACTGAATCACGTCCCCTCCCCACAAGACTCCATAAAGATACAAGATCCAGCTAGCTGTCTGGAATCTTTGTACCTCTGTGGATTATGGGCAATGATCCTTCTAAGTTGTGGAGTCCTGTGAGCAAAAATTCTGCTTTGTGAGCTACCAGCATTAAAGTTGTGAGCAGGTGATTTACTGCATACATTAGTTTGCCCTGGAGCCGTCCTTCCTGAGCTAAAACAAAAATGTGTGAGCTGGAGGGTAAAAAACTGTGAGATAGCTCACACTCACTCACCTTAGAGGGAGCACTGATTAAGGACATCTTTTCCCATTACACATGTGAGAGGGATTTTAGGAGACATTGAGTCCAATCAGATGGCTCTAGATCCACGTGAAGCACGATTGCCTCACGGATCTAAAGGTAATGTCCAGACACAAACAACTGGGAAATGTCCCTCCTCCGTGGGCATCCCGTTTTGCCGCGCTTCAGTGCCATACTTAAAAGATAGCACTTTAAATCTGGGGTTTTCGGTTACTTGCAGGACAACTGCAGACTTTCACCTGTCTGTTCATTCCACCAGTGCGCAATCCTACCGTCGGGGTGGTCTGATGTCAAACCATCCCGAGCGGGCGCCATTTAAAAAAATCTCTACACATGCGTGGATCAACAAGGGCGTGCTGTCACGTCTATGCACATGCGCAAAAAGGTTTGTTTGTTTTTTTAAAAAAACACCACACGCCTCCTTCAACAAGGATGTGCTGTGATGCCTATGCACATGTGCAAAAAGTTTTTTTTAAAAAAACCCCACCGCGCATGCCTCCTTCATTGGACGCCATCCAGGGCTCTTTTTGTAGCAGGAACTCCTTTGCATATTAGGCCACACCCCCCTAATGTAGCCAATCCTCCAAGAGCTTACAGAGCTCTTCTTACAGGGGCTACTGTCAGCTCTTGGAGGATTGGCTACATTAGGGCTGTGCCGCCTAATATGCAAAGGAGTTCCTGCTACAGAAAGAGCCCTGGTCTAGACAATCCAAAATGGAGGCAGCGCACGGTAAGGCGATTCACCGGGGGGATGTCTGGTCGTTCTACGGTGGATTAAAAAGATCGGGATAAAATTCAAGCCGGCATAATGACGGGATTAGCTGCCCGTCTGAATGCACCCATTCGTTAATTTATTTTATTTAGTTGTTATCAGATTTATACCCCACCTTCCCAGACGAGGCCCGCTCAGGGCGGCTTACATAACAGATTAAAAACGCATAAGTAAACCATTTAAATAGTCCTAAAATCATATTTAAAATTCCAACATTAAAAAGGTGCTGATGTTAATGACATTAATAGGTTATTAAATTAGGGCGGCCAACCTTCAGTATTCCATTCTAGTGGTCGGCCCATAGGTCTAACCTTGTGCAGCTGGCACAGGCTGTTCTGGTGCCTTCAGGGAACACAGTTCCCTCTTGGGGTGGCTCCTCATGGAAGGCCTGGTGGAAGAGCTCCATCTTGCAGGCCCTGCAGAACTGCATAAGATCCAGCAGGGCTCTGATCTCTTCTGGGTGCTCATTCCACCAGAAAGGAGCTGCCACCGAGAAAGCCCAGTTTGGTGTAGTGGCTAAGTGCGCGGACTCTAATCTGGGAGAACTGGGTTTGATTCCCCACTCCTCCACTCGCAGCTGCTGGATGACCTTGGGCAAGCCGTAGTCCTGTCAGAGCTGTTTTTGAAAGAGCAGTCCTCGAAAGAGCTCTCTCGGCCCCACCTGCCTCACAGGGCATCTGTTGTGGGGAGGGGAAGGGAAAGGAGTTTGTAAGCTGCTCTGAGACTCCCTTGGGTAGTGAAGGGTGGGGTATAAATCCAATCTCTTCTTCTTCTTCTCTTCTCGTTACAGCAAGCCTGGCCTCCTTAGGTCCAGGGAGGGCCAATCGATGTTAGGACCCTGATGGCAGTACTCTTTGGGGAACATATGTGGAAAGGTGGTCCCTCATGTACGTAGGTCCCTGACCATAAAGGGCTTTAAAGGTAAGAACCAGCACCTTGAAGTGAATTTGGTGTGCTATCGGTAGCCAGTACAATGCCTTCAGCACAGGCTGAATATGCTCCCATATTGGGAGGCCCATTAAAAGCCTGTCTGTGGCATTTTGCACTAGCTCAAGAAGAAAGAGCTGAAGCGAAATTCAGTGGAAGATTTCTCCACTCTGGGGGAGTTTTCTGCATCTGCGCGCCATGTCTGAAGGCCAAATGGAACTGGGTCCCTCCAAACCAATTGAGGGTCCCCCCCCCAGACTCTCTCATGCAGGGGAAAGATGTGACCAACAAAGAGAAGGGTGCCTTTTCGGAGGGAAGCATCCATTTCCCCAGGCCAGAGACTCTGAGACTTGGATGACATGATGAGATGAGAGGTGGTGTTGTAGAGCCATACTTGAGCTCAACATTTATGGGAGTTCTGAGGGAAGCAAGGGAGTTCTGAGGGAAGCAAACATTAAAGTAAGATCAGCCCCATTTCTTACAAGGAGTTAAGAAGGTGGAACACCTTCCCTACAAGGAAGAGCTAATGAGGATGGGACTTTTCATTCATTCATTCATTCATTCATTCATTCATTCATTCATTCATTCATTCATTTGATTTTTATCCCCCCCTCCCCGCCAAGGCAGGCTTTTTGGTTTGGAAAAGTACAGCTTGATAGAAATGCAAGAATGATGCAGAGACCAAATAGAGAACCCCCCTCCCCCCAAAACACCACCCTATAATAAAGGGGTCCTCAACCTTTGAATTCGGACACAGCATGGTATAGGTAAAGGTAAAGGTTTCCCTTCCCTTGCCCGAAAGCCAGTCGAATCCAACTCTAGGGATGCGGTGCTCATCTCTGTTTCCAAGTCGAAGAGCCAGCGCTGTCTGTGGTCATATGGCCGGCATGACTAGACGCCGAGGCGCACAGAACGCTGTTACCTTCCCACCGAAGTGGTACCTATTTATCTACTTGCAATTTCTTGCTTTCGAACTGCTAGGTGGGCAGGAGGTGGGGCCAGAGACGGGAGCTCACTCCGTCAGGCGGTACTCGGGTCTTGAACGGCTAAACTACCGACATTTCGGTCTACCACAAAATGGCTACCACAAAACTGCTAAACTACCACATTTCCTTTTCTTTTTTAACTTTTTATTTATATCATTTTTACCTTATACAGCCATGTATACAATTTTAACATGTTACATTACTGGAGTCTTTTCATAATCTTTAGTTTTAACATAATTATACACTTTTGACCATCTATCTAAAAATTGTGTTTCATCTTTACCATGTAACAACATTGTTAGTTTTTCCATTTCTGCCAAGTTTAACAGTTTAAACAGTACTTCTTCTATTGAAGGTATTTTATCCGATTTCCAACATTTTGCCAATATCACTCTCGATGCCATTACAATATAGGTTATCAAGTATATCTCATTCTTCTCAATTTCATTAGTTATAATATTTAACAAGAAAATTTCAGGAGATAAATTCAAACTGATGTTTAACATATCTAATATCAATTTTTAACCTCTTTCCAAAACTTATATATTTTACCACATTTCCACCATAGATGATAAAAGGTCCCTATATTCGACTTACATTTCCAACAGTTTTTTGATATCTTATCTGAACATTTAGCCATTCTGTCCAGTGACCAATACCACCTATAAAACATTTTAATTATGTTCTCTTTATATGCTGTGGCTTTAAGGAATTTAATTGATTTCCAAATTTTGGCCCACTCATCTGTTGGAATAATATACCCAATACCTTGCATCCATCTGATCATAGTTTTTTTAATTGTTTCATCATACATATAATCATTATACATTGTATCATCTTATCGCTAGAAGAGAAACAAATTTTGTCAATTGCATTTCCCAAAGCAACATTTCTGAAAATCCGCACAGACAGTCAATTCTCCAGTGGCCTATCAGGAGCCTTGCAGGACAGAAGCCCCAACTGGCCCATCCCACTTTCTAAAAACACTTGGCAGGTATCGGGAAAGGTGTCCATGGGAATGATGATACCCACGGGCACCACGTCGGAGACCCCCACTCTTAATACTAGTTGCTGGGTTCTAACATGAGAGGGGGGCTTTGGAGAGAAGAAGAGATTGGATTTAAACCCCACCCTTCACCACCCAAAGGAGTCTCAGAGTGGCTTACAATCTCCGTTCTCTTCCCCTCCTCACAGCAGACACTCTGTGAGGTAGGTGGGGCTGAGAGAGCTCTGAGAAAACTGCCCTTGAGAGAACAGCTCCAAGAGAACTTGCGACTGGCCCAAGGTCACACCAGCAGCTGTATGTGGAGGAGGAGTGGGGAATCAAACCAAGTTTTCTCAGATTAGAGTCCACGCTCCTAACCACTACACCAGAGTTCACTTTCTGTGCCCCCACTGTTGTCTATTGGCAGGGCTTTTTTTGTAGAAAAAGGCCAGCAGGAACTCATTAGCATAACAGGCCACACCCAACAGCAGGGACTCATTAGCATATTAGGCCACACCCCTGATAGCACAGCTTATTGGCATATTAGGCCACACCCCCATGTTACCAGGTGTGGTCATCCAGCCACACCCACCTTTTGCTTCTTATTCTGTTTACTTTGTTGTCCAAGCCCAGGGCTTTTTTGTAGCAGGAACTCCTTTGCATCTTAGGCCACACACCCCTAATGTAGCCAATCCGAATGAGTGTCTGCTGTTAGGTGTGGCCTATTATGCTAATGAGTTCCTGCTGGGCGTGGCCAACTCAGGAGCCAGCCGGAACTCCGTTCCTGTGCGTTCCTGCCCAAAAAATGCCCTGGCTATTGGAATAGCTTTTAGAGATAATTGATCCACTTTTTTGAGCATTCTGGCTTTTGCCACTTATCCTCATGTGCTGTGTTTTCAAAGCAGGTAGAGGTTAATAGGCTGGTTGGGGCCAGGGAAAGCGCCATCACTCAAAATTTTCAGGTGTGTTGAAAGTTTAGGGCCGGTGAGAAAAGTTCAAGGACCTTCCTGGAAAAGGAGCCGTCAGATGATTTCTCTTTGGTGTCTTTTGATGGCTTCTCCGGCCAGGGGGATGCCCCGAGATCAAACCCATCAGCAGCCATGGCAGGTCCATCACTCACGAATCAGAGAGCCTCCCCCGAACCTTCGTTTCTCACCATTGGCTCCTGCAGGTGTCAAAATGAATGAGTCTGTCAGAAAGGAAAGCCACCGACATTCGTCATTGGGGGTGGGGGGGTCTGCCGGGCTCTTCGCTTAACGTCCTCCGAAATCATCAGCTCAGCAGGGGTGAGGATCTGACTCAAGGTGTACCTGCGTGTAATTATCTCAGGCTCCCCCACAGCATCAATGAAGTACACTCTTGTAGAAAGGTTTTACTTTATTTGAAGCTATAGGTGCGAGTACAGGCTCATTGTTAGGAATGAGGGGGGACCAACGAGCATGGCAGGTTATAGTACATTCAAACCACTGAGGCCCAATTGCGGGAGTTCCCCCGCATGCCATCGGGCCTGGGAGCAAACGCTTCTAGGCAGCATGACATATCTCCTTCCCACGGCCCTTCGTGAGATCACCCCAGCAACTATCTAGCAGCAACCACCTGTGGCCTTGAGAGATATAGACGTTCCACCAGCTAAGCAATTAAGCGCATCAACAGATCTACATATGAAAGCGAAAGCAGGCAAGCGCATACATGGAGAACATAAAAGAAATTTGGCAGCTTGCTGACATACAGTAATCAAGGCTGCTGGTCCGATGAGGCTCAGGGCTGTTGTGGAGGAGGATGGCTCGGGAGACAAACTGGTGTTGGCCGTAGGCACGACGTGTCCTTTGGATCTTTTGCCGGGGCCTAAGCTCCTGGGAGGGCTAGAAAGTGTGCAGTTCTGGTCGCCACTCCTCAAAAAGGATATTATAGCAGTGGGAAAAGTGCAGAAAAGGGCAACTCGAACGATCAAAGGGTTGGAACACTTTCCCTATGAGGAAAGGCGCCGCCACCATCACTCCACCACCACCGTACCACCACCACTCAATGGAGGGGGCGTCATTGGGGAACGAGACGGCCCTGGGAGGAAGGATGGATCCCTGTACCACCTGGAGTCTCTGGGACCACTTTGTCATGTGTGACCCCACCAGTTATTTGTGACATCGAGAGAACTTGTGTTTTTTATATAAATGATTGTTTTATTGCTTGTTTTATCCTGTTCTTACCTGTTTAATCTTGGCATATGTGCCTCATTTGTTAGCCGCCCTGAGCCCATCCGGGGAGGGTGGGGTATACATGTAATAATAAATGATAATAAAAAAGTTAAAATGCTTGGGGCACTTGAGTTCGGAGAAATGACGGCTGAGGGGTGACATGATCGAGGTTTACAAAATTATGCATGGGATAGAGCAGGTAGAGAAAGAAGTCCTTTTCTCCCTTTCTCACAAGACAAGAACTCGTGGGACCTCCATGAAATTGCTGAGTGGTTGGATTAGAACAGATAAAAGGAAGTCCTTCTCCACCCAAAGAGGGGTTCACACCTGGAATTCACTGCCACAGGAGGTGGTGGCGGCTACAAGCATGAATGGCTTCAAGAGGGAATTAGATAAGCATATGGAGCAGAGGTCTTAGCCACAAGGTATAGATAGGGGCTCTGGGGCAAGTGATGCTCTGTCTTCTTGGTGCTTGGGGGGGGGTCAACAGTGGGAGGGCTTCTAATGTCCTGGCCCCACTGGTGGACCTCCTGATGGCACTGGTATTTCTGGCCACTGTGTGATACAGAGTGTTGGACTGGATGGGCCTTTGGCCTGATCCAACATTGGCATCTCTTATGTTCTTATGTTCTTATGACTCTTTGCAACCCCATGGACCAGATCACGCCAGGCCCTCCTGTCTTCCGCCGTCCTCTGAAGTTGGCTCAATTTCATGTTCGTTGCATCTGTGACACTGTCTAACCATCTCATCCTTTGCCGTCCCCGTCTTCTTTGACCTTCAATCTTTCCCAGCACCAGGGTCTTCTCCAGTGAGTGCAAAGGTACCACAATGATATTGCTGCAAACTGCCCCTGTGACCACAGCCTCTGAGGGATGTTGCGCCACCTAATGCTCAGGCATGTTGAGTCACACACTGCAATAGTTTCCCCTTTGGGAATCATCCCCACATTGGAGGAATCATTCTTAGAGAAGGGAGGAGGACAGCACACTCTTTCCAGTGATGCCACCAACCTGACACCCACCCCCACCATGGAATGAATGTAACAACGGATGCACATTAGTCATTTGCGGCATGGTCAAGCTCCGAGTACTGAATGCAGCAAGAAAAGCCCCATGAAAGTGTCACCAGGAATGGGAATTAGGGATAGACGAGGAGTGGCCAGACTTGCTTGACGTAAGAGCCACATCAGATGTTTGAGAGCCACAAGACATGAAGAAATATTACACATTTTTACTGGGAAATATGCAAATTTGCTTTTTATTAACTTTAAACGAGACTGCCAAAAATGATAACAAAAGCCAAAGAAGAAGAAGAAGAAAAGATTGGATTTATACCCCCTGCCCTTCACTACCCAAAGGTGTCTCAGAGCGGCTTACAAACTCCTTTTCCTTCCCCTCCCCCCTGTGAGGTCGGTGGGGCTGAGAGAGCTCTGACAGAAACTGCTCTTTTTCAAGAACAGCTCTTGTCAGAACTACGGCTTGTTCAAGGTCATCTAGCCAGGTGCAAGTGGAGGAGTGGGTGAATCAAACCGGTTTCTCCGGGCTGAGAGTCCATGCACTTAACCAATACACCAAACTGCCCCCTTTAGAAGAAGAGGAGGAAAAGGAGAGATTGGATTTATACCCTTCCCTTCCCCTCCCCACAACAGACACCCTGTGCGGTCAGTGGGGCTGAGAGAGCTCTGACTGAGAACCGCTCTTTTTTCAAGAACAGCTCTGACCAGAACTAGGGCTTGCCCAAGGTCATCCAGCGGGTGCAAGCGGAGGAGTGGGGGATCAAACCCGGCTCTCCCAGATTAGAGTCCACACACTCTTAACCATGACACCAATATAATGATATTTGTCCAATGATATTTGTTTGCTAATGACATTTAGCTTCCCCAGCCGCCCTGCCGGGAGCCGCACAATAGGCGTGAAAGAGCCGCATGCGGCTCCCGAGCCACAGTTTGGCCACTCCTGGGATAGACCCTTTCCAGAAACCCCCCTAGAGGCCCTTTTCCGCTCAGACTCTCAAGTTGCCCGGAACGGAACACTGCATAGATGCTAAATTGGTCCACATCTCAGATTTATGTTCCCAGGGACCCTTCCTCTCTGACGCCAAGATCTCCTGCCAGATATATTAGCATTATGTGTGCCGTATGATCTCTGTTTATGCCCCGCTGTACATCACTGCCACCACTATTTATGAACGGTAAGCAGCGCTGCTCCAATTCAAATTAACAGGAGACTGGGGGTCTTAATTTTTGTCCGGGCAGAAGGTGCCCCTGGAGGCAGCCGAACGCCTCGGGCTCCCTCGGTTCTGCTACATCTCAGCAGTTCCTTTAATCCCTCCGGCTAGGATTTGCCTGTCTGCAGGTTGAAAAGGCACTTGCTAATCTTTCTTTCGGTCATTTCCGGGCAGCCTTTAAACGGTTGGTAAATTCTGAGCTGCTTTCTGTGATTAAAACCCGCACCACACACTTGACGGTGGAACGGCAGGGACGCGATGCCTGTTTGTCGCGCACAGGCAACACTTGAGATGGGGGTGCGTGTGACATTTAATACCAGTCATGTGCAGCTAAGTAACGGCACGAAACTGTGAAGTGGGGCCTCTTTGGAGGAGAGAGATCCAGGAGCCCTGGGTGAGGAAGAGGGAGACCAGGCAGAGGATTCTCAGCCGCCAAAGACGCCGTGTTCTTGTCGTGCCGCTACACATCTCTGACTTGTCGCCAAAGCTGACAGCTTGAAAAATGTCGTTCGGTGGGAGTTTATGTGGCATAAACACACTCTTAAAACCGATGCATACATTTATTGCTTGGACAGGCCTACAATGCGGAGGATTGAGAAGTACTGGGACGTGTTTCAGAGTGTGATGGGGAAGGGGTTCTGTCAGGCGACACATCTCCCAAGCATTTGTCTGCCCCCCCCCCCCGTTGTACTCAGTTACACTGCTGCCCATCAACACTTCCGATGGGAGTGGATGTCCAACACCTCTGGGAGAGCGCTCTCTCCTCTCCTCTCAGCACATGTGCCCTTGACACAGAGTCGCCAGACAGTCCCACATTTAATTGGCCACCTCATTCTGCACAGAACAAGGAAATCAAGAGGCTACAGTGGGGAAACGGTTCAGCTTCCTTTGAACGGATCCTCTGACTTCTGAGAAATTTCTTCTTCTTTTTAATGAAATATGACTGCTCAGTTGTCAGGGTCGTTTTCTGCACGTATGTAACACAAAGATAAGGACACCCCGGCTCCTGGGTCTGAGAGCCAGTTTGGTGTAGCGGTTAAGAGCGCGGACTCTAATCTGCGAGAACCAGGTTTGATTCCCCACTCTTCCACCTGCAGCCAGCTGGGTGACCTTGGGTCAGTCACAAGTTATTTCAGAAGAAGAAGAGAAGAGATTGGATTTATACCCTGCTCTTCACTACCCAAAGGTGTCTCAGAGCGGCTTACAAACTCCTTTCCCTTCCCCTCCCCACAACAGACACCCTGTGAGGCGGGTGGGGCTGAGAGAACTCTTGACAGAAACTGCTCTTTTTTCAAGAACAGCTCTTATCAGAACAGCTCTTATCAGAACGTATCAGAACTATGGCAGTCCTTGAGAGAGCTTTTTTATGGTAGTCTCTACACTGCATACAACTTTCACTTTCTTTGATCACCAGACTTTATGGTAGCATCTACACTGCATGCTGCTTTCACTTTCTTTGATCATCAGGTTTTAGGGTACCTCCTGCATAGATGTATGGCCATTCAGGGGTGACTTTGTAGTCAGTACGGTGTTGCCTCAGGGTATTTGAACGTGGTTTTGAGCTGCACCTTTCCCTCAGTGTTGAGGAATGGCAGACGCAGAATCGCCCTGTGTCTGTGAAGAATCCAGCTAGCAGCGCGAGGGGACTTGGCTTTCCGCCTCCTCCGAGGACAAACTGTTTTTGGGACTGGGTGCTGGTGGGTGAGTAGGAAGATAACAATAAGGGAAATAATGACAGACAGACAGACAGACAGATGATAGATGATAGATAGATAGATAGATAGATAGATAGATAGATAGATAGATAGATAGATAGATAGATGCAGGGCTATTTTGAGGCAGGA
>NW_015167700.1:29197-33903 GCF_001447785.1 Gekko japonicus
AGTCCTTTAAAGTCCCCCCCCACGCCTCCCCCAGCCTGTCCAAGGGCCGGCTTGCCCGGACTCCCCACAGCCGCAGGGCACCCGGGCAAGCCAAGGAAAGGCAGTTTAAACTCCCCTCCCCTCTAAGGGCCAGCTTGCCCGGGCTCCCCACAGACGCGGGGCGCCCAGGCAAGCCAAGGGAAGGCATAGGGGGTGTGGCCTAGAATGCTAATGAGTTTCTGGTATTGGGTGTGGTCTATTATGCTAATGAGTTCCTGCTAGATCGATAGATAGATAGATAAATAGATAGATATAGATAGATATAGATAGATGATAGATAGATAGATGATAGATAGATAGATAGATAGATAGATAGATATAGATAGATAGATAGATAGATAGATAGATAGATAGATAGATATAGATAGATATAGATAGATAGATATAGATAGATAGATAGATATAGATAGATAGATATAGATAGATAGATATAGATAGATAGATAGATAGATAGATAGATAAGAGACACAGAGACACACAGAGACACAGAGACACAGAGACACACAGAGAGAAATAAGGATAAGAGTTTTAAAGTTGTTGAGTACCACCACTGCTGTTGGGCATTAGTTGCAGCTTAGTGTATTGAGTTTATTTGTTGGGGCTGTTCCTGCGGGGTTTTTTTTTTTTTGCAAAGTTGCCTTCACTGGTGGCTGGTTGTTATTTCTGTTTTATTTAGTGCTTGTTCTTGTTACATTAGCATCTGACCCCTTCCTCCTTGCTGCAGGTCCGGTTACTGTCTCTATAATTTGATTACCAATTTCTTAATAGGCTCCTCGGGGCTTCAGGGAAGCATTCCGGTAGCGAGGTTCGATAGCAGCCTTTAGCCAAGTTGCGCATATTATAGGTGGCAGCACATTGCTTTGATTTATCTGTTTGCGTCGCTCTTCCACTGGCTGCAGAGCCCAACTGTGAGGTCACTAGAAAGCATCTACAGCAGCACCGGCCAATTTATTTGAACGCGCAAAGGATTTTCTTGACCATTATTGCAGTGTACGTGAGTAAGAGATCCTTTTTCTCCCCGTTCAGTGTAAATATTCTTGCGATGGCATTACTGCTGTCAGCCTTTACAGGAGGATTTAATAGTGTGGCATTATCAGCATTTCAGAATCTGAATCTTGGATGGTGCCAACAAACATGAAACAGCAGAGGAGGAGGAGGAGGAGATTGGATTTATACCCCATGGCCCTTCACTACCCGAAGGAGTCTCAGAGCGGTTTACAAACTCCTTTCCCTTCCCCTCCCCACAACAGACTCCCTGTGAATAATGCTCCCTCTAAGCTTTGGAGTCCTGTGAGCAAAAATACTACTTTGTGAGCTGGCATTAAAGCTGTGAGCGAGCGATTTGGTTACTGCATAAGTTAGTTTGCTCTGGAGCCATCCTTCCTGAGCTAAGACAAAAATGTGTGAGCCAGAGGCTAAAAAGCTGTGAGCTGGCTCACACTCACTCAGCTTAGAGGGAACACTGGCCACACCGAGAGACCTCTTTCAAGGACTGCTCCTGAGAGAACAGCTCCAAGAGAACTTTTGACTTGACCCAAGGTCACTCAGGTGGGTTCATGTGGAGGAATAATAGAATCATAGAGCTGGATGGGACCTCCAGGGTCATCTAGTCTAACCCACTGGACAATGCAGGAAACACACAAATACCTGCCCCCCAACAACCCCAGTGACCGCTGTTCCACACCCAGAAGATGACAAAAAAATCTCCAGGATTCCCGGCCAAACTGGCCTGGAGAAAAATTGCTTCCTGACCCTAAGAGATAAGGCTGAGCAGGTAGTGGGAGTGGATCGGTGGGAACCGTTCAAAACCGGAAGTGTCAATGTGATTTTGGACACACCAGAGCCTCCATATAAAGACAAAGGAAAGAACAATGTTGTCACGGTGAAGGGAGAAGAGTGCTGGGTACAGATGTCCATGGAATATGCATGGGATACGGCAGGTAGAGAGAGAAGTACTTCTCTCCCTTTCTCACAATAGAAGAACTCGTGGGCATGTCATGAAATTGCTGAGCAGTTGGGTTAGAACGGATAAAAGGAAGTCCTTCTTCACCCAAAGAGTGATTCACATATGGAATTCACTGCAACAGGAGGTGGTGGCAGCTACAAGCTTGGACGGCTTCAAGAATGAATTGGATAAACATGGAGCAGAGGTCCATCAGTGGCTATTGGCAAAAAGGTATAGATAGGAACTCTCAGGCTGGGGCCAGGGATGCTCTGTATTTTTGTTGCTTGGGGGGAGGAACAGTGGGAGGGCTTCTAGTGTCCTGGCCCCACTGCTGGACCTCCCAATGGCACCTGGTATTTTTGGCCACTGTGTGACACAGAGTGTTGGACTGGATAGGCCATTGGCCTGATCCAACATTGGCTTCTCTTATGTTCTTATGTTAAGAGCAGAGGTCCAACAGTGGCTATTAGCCACAAGCTATAGATAGGATATAGATATGCCAACCTAAGCAGTTCGAAAGCAAGAAATTGCAAGTAGATAAATAGGTACCACTTCGGTGGGAAGGTAACAGCGTTCCGTGCGCCTTGGCGTTTAGTCATGCCGGCCACATGACCACGGAAATGTCTTCAGACAGCGCTGGCTCTTCGGCTTTGAAACGGAGATGAGCACCGCAACCCTAGAGTCGGATTTGACTGGCTTTCGAGCAAGGGAACCTAGCAGTTCGAAAGCAAGAAATTGCAAGTAGATAAATAGGTACCACTTCAGTGGGAAGGTAACAGCGGTTGGACTGGATGGGCCACTGGCCTGATCCAACATTGGCTTCTCATATGTTCTTATGAAACAGGAATAGGTGTGTGTGTGTGTTGACAAAGGTACAAGTAGCTGTTTTCTTCCGCCTTTGCAATTGCACCGACTTATGTGACTAGCTCCATATCAAAAAGGGTGTTTGTTTTTGACAAGTACTGGGTTCGACGCATGGAGGACTCAGACCACGACATGCGTTCAGATGCGTTTATTGTACTTCACAACAAGACACACAAAATGGCCCTCAAGGCCAACTATATACACTCCACCTGGCACACCTCTGTCCCCATTGGAGGGTTTGAACCTCCCGCCAAGGGTGCTATTGGTGGACTCCCGGTGGACTAGGATCCTAGGTCGCCTTTGTGTTTGGGGACCAAGCTCCTGCTTTAGCTGCGGACCCCTGGTGGCAGTCCTCATACATAACAGTTTTTCTTTGGGGTTTTCCCCACAAATGCCAAGTAGGGGTGATTTCTCACTAGAGCTGCCTTGCAGCACAGCCGCCGTTTGCCACGACACAAACATGTCAATTTCACACCCGAAGCTCCGGAGCTGCATTTTGACTTGTGACTTGTGGCTTCGCCCGATTTCCTCCGCAGTTTCGTGATCCTGGTTTTTGAGGATCATGAAACTGTGGAGGAAATCGGGCGAAGCCGCAGGTCAAATGCAGCCCTGCAGCCTCGGGTGTGAAATTGACATGTTTGTGTCGGGGCAAATGGCGCTGCGCTGCGAGGCAGCTCTAATGAGAAATTGCTCTAGGTTTCTCTGATTAAAAGTTCATTCAGTATTCGTTTTTTTAAAAAAGACCTCCCTCCCCTTTTTTTCACATTGAAAACTGCTCCTACAGGGAATGGGGAGCGAGCTTCGTGACAACAGAACCACCCAACCAGCCCTGTGAAAATCCAGTTTCTGCTCTAAAGTGGAAAAAGTTCTTCCTAGAAGTATCCTAGAAGTAAGCTGTGGACTCACAGCTGAGTTTTCGTATGTCTGCTCACAACTATGGGGAGATGGACAGTATTATAGTATCGCCTGATCTCACCAGGTCTCTGACGCTTAGCTGGGTTGTCAGTACTGGGATGGAAGACCACCAAGGAAGACTCTGTAGAGGAAAGAAATGGCAACCTATGAGAAGAGGCTGAGGAGTTCGGGACTTGAGGCATGATGAACGTTTATAAAATTATGCATGGGGTGGAGAGAGTCGGCAAAGAGAACTTTTTCTCCCTCTACCCAAATAGTAGACCTTGAGGGCATCCAGTGAAGCTGATGGGCAGTAGGCTCAGGATGGACAAAAGGAAGTACTGCTTTACACAGAGAGTGATTAAAATGTGGAATCCGCCACCAGAGGATGCGGTGATGGCCACGGGCATAGACAGCTTTAAAGGGGGGTTACATGGATTCATGGAGGATAAGTCTATCAGTGGTTACCAGCTGAGGTGACTGAGGAGAACCTGCACATTCAGAGGCAGAATTCCCAGAGCCAGGAAGCTACATCAGGGGAAGGCCTCGGCCTCTATGTCCTGTAGTTGGCTGTCCAGCGAAAATGCTTGGCCACTGTGAGACAGGATGCTGGACTAGGTGGACAATTGGTCTGATCCAGCAGGGCTCTTCTGATGTTCTTGTGAAGGCCTTGGCCTCTCTGCCCTGTTGTTGGCCCTCCAGAGGAACTGGCTGGCCTCTGTGTGAGACAGGATGCTGGACTAGGTGGACCCTCACTGGTCTGATCCAGCAGGGCTCTTCTAATGTTCTTATGAGGGCCTTGGCCTCTCTGCCCTGTTGACCCTCCAGAGAAACTGGTTGGCCACTGTGAGACAGGATGCTGGACTAGATGGACTATTGGTCTGATCCAGCAGGGCTCTTCTTATATTATTGTGAAGGCCTCGGCCTCTCTGCCCTGTTGTTAGCCCTCCAGAGAAACTGGCTG
>NW_015167700.1:34043-44069 GCF_001447785.1 Gekko japonicus
CATAAGAGACGCCAATGTTGGATCAGGCCAAAGGCCCATCCAGTCCAACACTCTGTGTCACACAGTGGCCAGAAATACCAGTGCCATCAGGAGGTCCAGCAGTGGGGCCAGGACATTAGAAGCCCTCCCACTGTTGACCCCCCCCCAAGCACCAAGAAGACAGAGCATCACTTGCCCCAGAGCCCCTAGCTATACCTTGTGGCTAATAGCCACTGATGGACCTCTGCTCCATATGCTTATCTAATTCCCTTTTGAAGCCATCCATGCTTGTAGCACCCACCACTTCCTGTGGCAGTGAATTCCAAGTGTTAATCACTCTTTGGGTGAAGAAGGACGTCCTCTTTTATCATTCGAGTTGCCCTTTTCTGCACTTTTTCCAAAGCTATAATATCCTTTTTAAGGTGTGGTGCCCAGAACTGCACACAGTATTCCAAATGAGGTCTCACCATTGATTTATATAGGGGCATTATTATATTGGCTGATCTGTTTTCAATACCCTTCCTAATAATCCCCAGCATAGCATTGGCCTTCTTTATTGCAGTCACACACTGTCTCGACATTTTCAGTGAGTTATCCACTACAACTCCAAGATCTCTCTCTTGCTCAGTCTCTGCCAGTTCAGACCCCATCAATGTGTATTTATATTTAGGATTTTTGGCTCCAATGTGCATCACCTTGCACTTGGCCACATTGAACCCCATTTGCCATGTTGACGCCCACTCGCCCATCCTTGACAGATCCCCTTGGAGTGCCTCACAATCCTCACTGGTTTTCACCACCCTGAACAACTTTGTATCATCCGCAAATTTAGCCACTTCACTGCTTACTCCCATCTCCAAATCATTAATGAACAAGTTAAAAAGCAGTGGACCAAGTACTGATCCCTGCGGTACCCCACTGCTTACCACCCTCCACTGAGAAAATTGCCCACCTACACTCACTCTCTGTTTTCTATGAACTAGCCAGTTTTTGATCCATAAAAGGACTTGTCCTTCTATCCCATGATTTTTGAGCTTACTTAGGAGCCTTTGATGAGGAACTTTATCAAAAGCTTTCTGGAAGTCAAGGTAAATAATATCTATTGGATCCCCCTTGTCCACATGTTTGTTCACCCCCTCAAAGAACACTAACAGGTTAGTGAGACAAGATCTTCCCTTACAGAAACCGTGCTGAGTCTGCCTCAATAGGTTTTGTTCATCTATGTGCCTACTAATTCTTTCCTTAATAATGGTTTCCACCAATTTACCCGGTATCGACGTCAGACTGACTGGCCTGTAATTTCCCGGATCTCCTCTGGAACCCTTTTTAAAGATGGGAGTGACATTAGCTACCTTCCAATCCTCAGGAATGGAGGCAGATTTTAAGGAAAGATTACATATCTTTGTCAGGAGATCTACAAGTTCACATTTGAGTTCTTTCAGAACTCTCGGATGTATGCCATCTGGGCCTGGTGATTTTTCAGTTTTTAAGTTGTCTATCAGTTTTAGGACCTCCTCTCTCGTCACCTCAATCTGACTCAGGTCTTTCAACACCCCTCCTGAAATCAGTGGTTCTGGAGTGGGCAAGCACTTCTCATCTTCCACAGTGAAGACGGAGGCAAAAAATGCATTTAGCTTCTCAGCCATTTCCCTATCATCCTTCAATACTCCTTTTACCCCTTGGTCGTCCAAGGGCCCCACTGCCTCCCTGGCTGGTTTCCTGTTTCTAATGTATTTGAAGAAAGTTTTATTGTTGGTTTTTACGTTTTTTGCTATATGCTCCTCATATTCCCTTTTTGCCTGCCTGACCTCAGACTTGCATTTTATTTGCCATAGCCTGTGTTCCGTTTTATCAGCCTCACTGTGACTAGCTTTCCACTGCTTAAAGGAATTCTTTTTACTTTTTACAGCCTCCATTACTCTGTTTGTTAACCATGCAGGCTTTTTCCTATACCTGTTTGTGCCTTTCCTAACCTGCGGAATATATATTTTTTGAGCTTCTAGGATCGTAGTTTTAAATAGATCCCAAGCTTCCCCAATTGTTTTGACCCTTTCTACTTTTCCTTTCAGTTTCCTCCCCACGTGTCCCCTCATATCAGAGAAATTACCCCTTTTAAAGTTAAAAATGGTTGTGTGAGTCTTTTTGGCCAATTCTCTATTTGTACAAATGATGAACTCAACAACATTATGATCACTGTTTCCAAGCGGTGCAATCACTTTTACATCTCTCACCAGGTCTTGAGTGTTACTTAGGACTAAATCAAGGATCGCCTCTCCCCTGGTAGGTTCCGTGACCATCTGCTCCATAGCACAGTCATTTAGAGTGTCTAGAAACTCAATCTCTTTTTCCCGGCTAGAACACATATTGACCCAATCAATGTGTGGGCAGTTAAAATCACCTATTATTACACAGTGTTTTTGTCTAGTTGCTATCTTTAAGGCATTCATCATTTTATAATCCTCCTCTATCTTTTGATCTGGTGGGCGATAACAAACTCCCAGTGTTAAGTTTCCTTTTGGCCCCCCTATTTCAACCCATAGAACTTCCAGAAGCAAATCCAATTCACTTAGCCTCTCAATCTTTCTAGACTTTATACCCTCTCTGACATACAGAGCTACCCCACCTCCAACCCTTCCCCCCCTATCCTTCCGATATAATATATAACCAGGAATCACTGTGTCCCACTGATTTTCCTCATCCCACCAAGTTTCAGAAATACCCACAATGTCTATTTTTCCCTCCCTCACCAAGCACTCCAACTCCCCGATTTTACCTCGGACACTTCTAGCATTTGTATAGAAACAGCTGTAATTTCCCTTACAAGTTAAGCCTGCATCGCTTCTTTGCGTGCTGATGGATGTGAGTTGCCCTGAGCCCGCTTTGCGAGGAGGGCGGGGTACAAATGAAACCAATGAATAAAATTAACAAATAAATGTCTTGATCCAGCACGGCGGCTCTCATCTCCCTCTATTCTTAGGTCTAAGTACGCATTTTAGCTCCGGTTTTTATTGCTTTAATAATGGGGTGGTTTTAATGGTTTTAAATTTGTGGCTTTATTTTAATTTGTCAGCTGCTTTAGTGGCCCTTGTGAGGGCAGAATGACAGAATAGATATTTCATAAAATAAATAAACCAGGGGGCAATGAGCTGTGGGGGTCTCCTTCTTCAAGCTCTGCATCAGAGTCTTGACTACCTTCTGTTCATTGCTTCTCCTGGATTAGGCCCTCTGTCCATCAAGGCCAGTCTTGTCTACTCAGATGGGCAGCAGCTCTCCAGCGTCTCAGGCTGAGGTCTTTCCCATCACCGACTGCTTGGTCTCTTTTAACTGGAGATGCTGCCAGGGATTGATCTAGATAGGCTGGGACAGTGGATTGAGACAAATAAAATGAATTTCAATAGGGAGAAGTGCAAAGTCCTACACTTAGGTACAAAAAATCAAAGGCACAGATATAGAACAGGAGGGACTTGGCTTGATAGCAGCACCCATTAAAGGGTTCTGGGTGTTCTGGTTGATCACAAGCTAAACATGAGCCTGCAGTGCGATGTGGCTGTGAAGAAAGCTAATGCAATCTTGGGATACATTAACAGAAGCATTGTGTCCAGATCACGGGAGGTGGTAGTTCCACTCTATACTGCTATGGTCAGGCCTCACCTGGAGTCCTGTGTCCAGTTTGGGGCACCACATTTTAGGAAGGATGTTGACAAGCTTGAGCGTGTCCAGAAGAGGGCAACCAGGATGGTGAGAGGGTTGGAGTATGTTTAGCCTGGGAAAGAGAAGGCTTAGAGGGGACATGATTGCAGTCTTCCAGTATCTGAAGGGCTGTCATGCAGAAGATGGAGCAGATCTATTCTCTCTTGCTCCGGATTGCAAGACTACATCTAATGGGTGGGAATTACAAGGGAGGCGATACCGGCTAAATATCAGGAGGAACTTCCTAACTGTCAGAGTGTTGAGCAGTGGAACAGACTGCCTCAGGAGGTGGTAGATGCTCCTTTGCTGGATGTTTTCAAGCAGAGGCTACACGTCCATCTTTCGGGTATGTTGTAGGGCTCTCTTTCGGCTGTGCTCCTGCAGAGTGCAGGGGGTTGGACTAGATGACCTGCAAGGTCCCTTCCAACTCTAACATTCTATGATTCTATGACTGCACCTTCCTTTTTCTTTGTTCCATTCTTTCTGGTTACCTCTCCCATGCAGGACTGTGTTTTTCTCTCCCCTTTTTTGGTTGTAAAAAAAATAAAGTGATGCCAAAGGTGCAAGTCAGCGAGAAGCACAACACTCTTGCAATCTGAAGCTGTGAGCCTTTCAAGTGACAACCCCGACACGATGGCATTTGGATCGGGGCAAGCAGGTTCCCACACCTTGTGGGATTTCCCGGTTAGTCATTGGCATGTTACACGATTGTCTCAGTTGTGCTTCATTTTTCCAGCCATTTTTTTCTTCTAGTTAATAAGAGTTGTATAATTTCTTGGGAAAAGAAACAAATTCTGGATCGACCTCACCATTCAAAGTTGCCATTCTCAGTTCTGTTGTTGAAATTTGTAGCTGAGAGCCAGTTCCCTCTAAGCTGTGGAGTCTTGTGAGCAAAAATTCTACTTTGTGAGCTACTGGCATTGAAGTTGTGAGCGAGCGATTTGGCTGCTGCATAAATTAGTTTGCTCTGGAGCCCCATCCTTCCTGAGCAAAAGACAAAAATGTGTGAGCTGGAGGCTAAAAAATTGTGAGCTAGCTCACACTAACTCAGCTTAGAGGGAACACTGGCTGAGACTCACGTCTCTTTTTTGTCCTTCGGCTAATTTATATTCCAGTCGGCTTGGTTACCCCTCTTGACACATCTCTTTTTGAGGATGCTCTGGACCTTTTTGGGCATTTAATTGCTTCCTGTAAGCACCAAGCTCTTTTCCAAGGAGTCTGAATTACAAACCTTCGACGGTTCCCAGTTTTTCAGTCATGTGTTAACTATTTTTGTTTCCAAGCGGTGCAATCACTTTTACATCTCTCACCAGGTCTTGAGTTGTGTCTTGATGGGACTTCCATGCATATACAACCAAGGGGGACCTTGCGAACACCCATCTGAATCCACTGGAGGTATTCCAGGAGGAGAGGCAAGCAAGAAGGAAAAGGACATAGATGAGAGACGCTTGGATTTCAGACAAAAGTGTTCTTCTTGACCCGTTGAGTTGGCCAGACTTGGGCCCCTCCCCAAGGGGGCCTGTGAGAAGATTTTGCAAAACTTGGTTCCTTGCATACCCCTACCTCTAGAAGTGAACCTCAGAAAACAGTGTAACCTCGAGTCCTTTAAAACCCTACCCAGTTCAGATTTCTTTGCCCACAAAGGGAGCAAACTTTGCCTGTCACTCTCAAGAAATATCATCCAAAAAGAGAAGCCAGGAAATCTATGGTGCATTTTAATAACTGCTAAAGGTAAGAGGATAAATACAATTTTAATTTTATGGACTTACTTTTCACACTCCAGTAAACATACATTTCCATAATTATATTTACAGGGTCTGGCTGTGTTGAAAGATAAGGGATAATTACATTCAAGGCTGACGGGAGAGACCTGACAGAAATTAGACATTTTTCTTAATGTTAACAATAATTAATATTAGGGATTTCAATTGGATCTTAATTAATAACAAGAGAAGAATGCTATCTGTGAATTATTTACAGCAAATAAATCTAGAGTTGTGAAGTTGGATGCATTTTCCATTTTCTCCTGCAATAATTTTGCTCGTTGGACACAAAAGGCGCAGTGCAAATGAGATGCTTGTATTAATCAAGCGGCATCAAGGATCAAGGCTAGCTAGACAATTACCCACCCACCCCAGACAAACTAGATGTTATTCGGAAGATGTGGCCACCGGCACACAAGGCAACTGCACATTTAGCTTCCTTCTCTCTTCATCAGTAAACATTTAGCATGATGACCTTGTGACATTCCAAGTGCTCTTCGAGCAGTGGCACCCACTGCCATGTCTAGAGGAGGGGGACCACAATGGAGAGAGGTCTGGAAACGAAGCCCTGTGAGGCGAGCATGCCCAGAAGAGGGCAGCCAGGATGGTGAGAGGGTTGGAATCCAAGTCTTAGGAGGAAAGGCTGAAAGAGTTGGGTCTGTTTAGCCCGGGAAAGAGAAGGCTTAGAGGGGACGTGATTGCAGTCTTCAAGTATCTGAAGGGCTGTCGTGTAGAAGATGGAGAAGGTCTATTCTCTCTCACTCCGGATTGCGAGACTAGATCGAATGGGTGGAAATTACAAGGGAGTCGATACCTGCTAAATATCAGGAGAAACTTCATGACTGTCAGAGTGGTTGAGCAGTGGAACAGACTGCCTCGGGAGGCGGTGGATGCTCCTTCGCTGGACGTTTTCAAGCGGAGGCTGGACGACCATCTTCCGGGTATGTTGTAGGGCTCTCTTTCAGCTGTGCTCCTGCAGAGTGCCAGGGGGCTGGGCTAGATGACCTGCAAGGACCCTTCCAACTCTCACATTCTATGGCCGAGTTCAGACTGGCAATTTGAAGCAGTAGGGAGTCGTGGCAAAGAAGACCTGGAACAGACTGGGAACGGCTTGTTCGTGGTATTTCCATTCACACTGCAGCGAATGAAGCGGGAGGATACCGTGGAGGAAGCGCAAGGGAGCGTTTGCACTGGCGGCCCACCCCTGGCGGGCTGTTAGCGGCAGTTTCTGCGCTTCGCTGCATTGGCCTATGTACATGGACACATGGGCGCATGGGCGCCTGCCATGGAAGCAGCAGGCTCTTTTTGTAGCAGGTACTCATTTGCATATTAAGCGACACACCTCTAATGTAGCCAATCCTCCAAGAGCTTACAGTAGCTCCTGTAAGAAGAGCTCTGTAAGCTCTTGGAGGCTTGGCTACATTAGGGGTGTGTGGCCTAATATGCAAAGGAGTTCCTGCTACAAAAAGAGCCCTTATCAACGACTGCGGGGAGTTCCCGCCTTAGCAGCGCTTGCATTCACATGTCAAGGAACCGGAATCAACCCGCTCTACACAAGGTTTGCTACCACTTTCGCCTGGTACTTTGTAAACTCGGGAGGGAAGCGGCACAAGACGGCTTGAGTACGGCTGGGGGACACCTGACAGAAGTGCCTGTGTGAACCCGCTCCTTTAATCCGCTACTGAAATGCTCCTGAAACGTTTGGCTGCCGGGCCAAAGTGCCAGTCTGAACACGGCCTATGATTCTATGTACAGGAGAGCCAGAAAGGCGAAACCTTGGACTGGGCCTGGAGTGACCCAGATTCAAATGCTGACTTGCCATAAAAAGGACATTAAATCAGTTGTCCTCTCACAGCCAAGTCCACCTAGAGTGCCATGTCCAGAGGAGGGTGACCACA
This sequence comes from Gekko japonicus, assembly GCF_001447785.1. Taxonomy (NCBI): domain Eukaryota; kingdom Metazoa; phylum Chordata; class Lepidosauria; order Squamata; family Gekkonidae; genus Gekko; species Gekko japonicus. Next base: position 41,374 of record NW_015167700.1, read on the forward strand.
ATGGAGAGAGGTCTGGAAACGAAGCCCTGTGAAGAAAGAAAGAATGAACTGGGTATGAACAATACCTGAGTCCAGGGGCACGTTTAAGACCAACAAACTAGATCTAATGGGTGGAAATTACAAGGGAGTCGATATACCGGCTAAATATCAGGAGAATCTTCCTAACTGTCAGAGTGGATGAGCAGTGGAGCGGACTGCCTCGGGAGGTGGTGGATGCTCCTTCACTGGACATTTTCAAGCAGAGGCTGGATGACCATCTTTTGGGTATGTTGTAGGGCTCTCTTTCGGCTATGCTCCTGCAGAGTGCAGAGGGGGGTTGGACTAGATGACCTGCAAGGTCCCTCCCAACTCTAACATTCTAGGATTCTATGATTCTATTCTCTCTTGCACCGGATTGCAAGACTAGATCTAATGGGTGGAAATTACAAGGGAGTCGATATACCAGCTAAATATCAGGAGGAACTTCCTAACTGTCAGAGTGGTTGAGCAGTGGAATGGACTGCCTCAGGAAGTGGTGGATGCTCCTTCGCTGGACGTTTTCAAGCGGAGGCTGGATGACCATCTTTTGGGTATGTTGTAGGGCTATCTTTCGGCTGTGCTCCTGCAGAGTGCAGGGGGTTGGACTAGCTGACCTGCAAGGTCCCTTCCAACTCTTAACATTCTATGATTCTATAATTCTATGACCCAAGGTCATCTAGATATGGATGTTTCTTTTGGTCCCCATGACTATTAGTCACAAGGGATAGATGGAACACTCTGTCTGGGGCAGTGATGCTCTGTCTTCTTGGTGCTTGGGGGGGCAACAGTGGGAGGGCTTCTGGAGTTCTGGCCCCACTGCTGGTGGACCTCCTGATGGCCCCTGGGTTCTGGGCACTGTGTGACACAGAGTGTTGGACTGGATGGGCCACTGGCCTGATCCAACATTGGCATCTCTTATGTTCTTATTGGTGCCATTGATAGACTCATCCTCCATGAATTGATATCACCCCCTTTGATAGCCATTGGTATTTGTGGCTGTCACTGCATCCTTTTGCCAGTGAATCTCATAAGGAGACTATTCTTTGCGGAAATGCTTACGGAGCCCTCCACTCTCAGAGTCTTCCTGGAACACATATGCCAGGCCAAGTACATCAGGAAGAAAGAGCAAAGGTATCTCCCGAACACATCCAGGGTAACATCCTTGACATTTTGCATTCTTCTGCCAGCACTGAGGCTCTTTTCTCTCCTTCCCGGAGCAGGTATTGCCGGCGTTCACACCCATCCCGCTCACAGCAAGAGACAGATGAGAACAGGGGCTGCGAGTTAAAGGTAATGTGGATGTCCAGCAGTGACTTCACTGGAAGACAAAGGGAAGAGCCGTCGTGTCCGTGATGCTTGGGGCATGGCGGCAAAGTGATGTGACCACACTTATTAACAGCTTGCTCAGAAATCCTCCCACGGGAAGGGGGGGGGGGCGCAAGATCAGCCAGAGGAAAAGGGAAGGACCTGATAACAAAGGGGGGAAAGGAACTCGGATAGCCAATGCTGCCAGGGAGTCAGAAGCTGAGAACTGCAAAGCCTGACATGATGGGTGAGTTGTCAGGGACGCCTTTTCCTACGGGAGGGGGGCATTATCTCAGGTCGAAGAGATGTTATGAACCTGCCTTTAGGAAGCGCAGCTAATAAGGCTCTGGATTCTCTTGGACTGCATGCAGTTGGCCCTTCTGGTGGTGGTGGGGATGCCACAGACAAGCTGCTCATTTCAGGTTGGGGGGTGCCCCCCCCACAGCTCTGAAAAAGTGTGCATGCACACGAAAGCATATACCCAGAATTAAACTTTCATAGAATCATAGAATGTTAGAGTTGGGAGGGATCTTGCAGGTCATCTAGCCCAGCCCCCTGCACTCTGCAGGAGCAGAGCCAAAAGAGAGCCCTACAACATACCCGGAAGATGGTCGTCCAGCCTCCACTTGAAAACATTCAGCGAAGGAGCATCCACCACCTCCCGAGGCAGACTTTCCCATTGCTCAACCACTCTGACAGTTAGGAAGTCTCTCCCGATATTTAGCCTGTATCGACTCCCTTGTAATTTCCACCCATTAGATCTAGTCTTGCAATCCGGAGCGAGAGAGAATAGATCTGCTCCATCTTCTACATGACAGCTCTTCAAATACTTGAAGACTGCAATCACGTCCCCTCTAAGCCTTCTCTTTCCCAGGCTAAACAGACCCAACTCTTTCAGCCTTTCCTCCTAAGACTTGGATTCCAACCCTCTCACCATCCCGGTGGCCCTCTTCTGGGTCAGTTACAATATCTCTCAGAGCTGTTCTCTCAAGAGCAGTTCTTGAAGAGCTCTCTCGGCCCCACCTCCCTCACAGGGTGTCTTTTGTGGGGAGGGAAAGGGATTGTAAGTCTCTCTGAGACTCCTTTGGGTAGTGAAGGGTGGGGTATAAATCCAATCTCTCCTCCTCCTCCTCCTCCTCTAAGATTGTGGCTTAAGACTGGGGTGGGGGGTGTTGGGGTGAGAGGCTCTGAAGATCCGATAGGGGGCTCAGCCCCTAAAGCCTCACTGCTGGCTACGGCCCTAGTCATAGACCATTTGGGGCTGTGGAAAAGAGGTTGCCGATTGAGATGGACTGTTGCTCCGATGGAGCAGGGCTGCTCTTAGGTGCTTGGCGGCGTCTCCAGTTATCCATTGGAAAATCTAGTGCTGATTC
>NW_015167700.1:44085-62481 GCF_001447785.1 Gekko japonicus
TTTGAATGGGGGACTAAAGAGTCGAGGAGCACCTTGGAGACCCACAAGATTTCCAGGGTTAGGGTTTTCCAGAGTCAACGCTCCCTTTGTTGAAATCCCATTGATCCAAGAAGGAACTGGATGACCCGTTCCACGGTTTCCAGAACCTTTCAGTCAGGAAAGATATATTTCAAAGGAAAGGTCTGCTTTGCGATTGCTTGCTAATGACTCTCCTGTCTGTTTGTGTGGGGTGGGTGGGACATAAGAACATAAGAACATAAGAGGCGCCAAGGCCCATCCAGTCCCACACTCTGTGTCACACAGTGGCCAGAAATACCAGGGGCCCTCAGGAGGTCCACCAGTGGGGCCAGGACACTAGAAGCCCTCCCACTGTTGACCCCCCCCCCCAAGCACCAAGGAGACAGAGCATCACTTGCCCCAGAGCCCCTATCTATACCTTGTGGCTAATAGCCACTGATGGACCTCTGCTCCAAGCTGTGGAGTCTTGTGCGCAAAAAATCCACTTTGTGAGCTACTGACATTAAAGTTGTGAGCAAGTGATTTGGCTACTGCATGAATTAGTTTGCTCTGGAGCCGTCCTTCCTGAGCTGAGACAAAAATGTATGAGCCAGAGGCTAAAAAACTGTGAGCTGGCTCACACAAACTCAGCTTAGAGGGAACTCTGGGTGGGACTCTTTGTCAACTCTGCCCCAAAGAAGCTTCCGTAACCCCGATCCTGGCCCTCCTTTTGCGTTCCCCTGTCAGTTACGAGCAGAGAATCTGCACAAAAAAGCATCTTTTAGTGGGTGAAGGGCCATCCGCCGGTGATAAATAGCTAGCCATTTTTACTATAAATGGTTTCTCTGGGTTGGAACGAAATCCACATCAGGAACTGCTGAGGCGCTCTGGACTCATCCGGTGCCACGAAGCACCAGGTTAATTTCGGTGGAGACTGGAGCGGACTTTTCCCTTGCAAGTCCTAAATTCCCTGGGCTTCGTCGGACATATTTATAAAGCACTCGATTTTTCAGTACATAAAGTGTGTGTGTGCACACGGGGGGGGGGGGGGGCGCGGGGGGGAAGAGTTAAAATCAATACGGTACTGTAGATATATATATATATTTGGCTCACACATATCATTATATTTTAATGGCAGACCGAGCTCAGTTCTACAACTTTCCCCCTGCCAGAAAAAAACAACCCATTTCATGTATTAAAAAGACCCCGGTAACCCTGAGAGCAATAAATCCTCTCACTGCCATAAACAGATTGAGAGGAAAGGAGATGGCACGTGTAATTTGTTCTCCTGTATTTGGGCGGCGGCAAAAGGTTGTCCTTTAGAAGCCGCTGGAGTTTTATTTATCGGCGGCATTACACAGGTCCCACAGAAATGTCTAGAGGGATGCGGTGGAACGGTGGCGATTTTTGGAGACTGGTTATTCCCGAATATGGAGCTTGGAAGAAAAGTCATTCTTCCTTCAGAAATGCTGCCGTGTGCCTCGGCGTCTAGTCATGCCGGCCACATGACCATGGAAACGTCTTTGGACAGTGCTGGCTCTTCGGCTTGGAAACAGAGATGAGCACCGCAACCCTAGAGTCAGATTCGACTGGCTTTCGAGCAAGGGAAACCTTTACCTTTACCCACCCCGAGCTTAGGGAGATACAGGAAGGTAGCGCAGTACAGTGGTTAGAGCCTGGGTAGGCACCCTCCAGAACCCATGCTTTCACCTGGCACACGGAGCCAGTTCTCTGTCCATGCTACTGCAGCAAGCCCCTCTGGAGCTGGAAGCACATTGGAGAGAGTGACGAGCACGGCTTCTGTCCCACCATTGCCCCCAAAGCCTGGGCAGCCACTGCCAACGGGGTCCAAAGCAAGCCCTTGAGGTTTTGGTGGCACCCCTACGCCCAGCCTGCTCCCAATATGTCTGGACAAGTGCGACACTCATCTCTCTCCCCCGCATCCCCATCAGTGTTCCCTGTAAGCTGAGTTAGTGTGAGCTAGCTCACAGTTTTTTAGCCTCCGGTTCACACATTTCTGTCTTAGCTCAGGAGGGATGGCTCCAGAGCAAACTAATTTATGCAGCAGCCAAATCGCTCGTTCACAACTTTCATGCCAGTCGCTCACAGAGCAGAATCTTTGCTCACAAGACTCCACAGCTTAGAGGGAACATTGATCCCCATCCAGTTTGAACACAGGAACCTGCCTCATACTGAATCAGGTAATTTGGTCCATCAAGGTCAGCATTGTCAACTCAGCCTGGCAGCAACTCTGCTGGGTCTCAGGCAGAGGAAGGTCTTTTGAATCACCACAATAATTCAGGGCTCTTTTTGTAGCAGGAACGCCTTTGCATATTAGGCGACACACCCCTAATGTAGCCAATCCTCCAAGAGCTTACAGTAGCCCCAGTAAGAAGAGCTCTGTAAGCTCTTGGAGGATTGGCTACACTAGGGGTGTGTGGCCTAATATGCAAAGGAGCTCCTGCTACAAAAAGAGCCCCGCACCTACTACCTGGTCCTTTCGAACTGGAGTTGCTGGGGATTGAACCGGGGACCCTCTGCATGCAAAGCAGGTGCCATACCCCTGAGCCACAGCGCCCTTTCCTGCCTGGAGGCATTTTCTGTTAATCGAGGCATCAAAATGGCTACTATTGAAACCACTCACGGCAAGATAGCCAGTTTTGTTGCACCGAACAACAACAACAACAACAACAACAACAACAACAACACTTGTCCGATTTTGTTGCTTGGAGGCATTGTCTGTTAATATAAACATCTACCTGACTGCTGGGCATGTGTTCCACAGTTGTCCGGACTCTAAGGAAACTATTCCTCAGACCATATTCTGCAGTGAGGTCAGCCATGTTTCCTCTGATAAGCAGCATGTCTCCGGTTTGGTGTGGTGGTTAAGTGCCAGTTTGGTGCAGTGGGTTAAGTGCGCAGACTCTAATCTGGGAGAACCGGGTTTGATTCCCCACTCCTCCACTTGCACCTGGCTGGATGACCTTGGGCAAACCGTAGTTCTGATAAGAGCTGTCCTTGAAGAGCGGTTTCTGTCAGAGCTCTCTCAGCCCGGCCTGCCTCACAGGGTGTCTGTTGTGGGGAGGGGAAAGGAAAGGGAAAGGAGTCTGTAAGCCGCTCTGAGACTCCCTTGGGTAGTGAAGGGCGGGGTATAAATCCAATCTCTTCTTCTTCTCTTCTTCTTCTTCTTCTAATCTGGGAGAGTCGGGTTTGATTCCCCACTCCTCCTCCACTTGCACCTGGCTGGAGGACCTTGGGCAAGCCATAGTTCTGATAAGAGCTGTTCTTGAAAAAAGAGCAGTCTGTCAGAGCTCTCTCAGCCTCGCCTACTTCACAGGGTGTCTGTTGTGGGGAGGGGAAGGGAAAGGAGATTGTAAGCGGCTCTGAGAATCCCATGGGTAGTGAAGGACGGGATATAAATCCAATATCATCATCATCATCATCTTGTTCTTCTTCTTCTTCTTCTTCTTCTGTCTGAGAGGCAGAGAAAAGTCTTTCATAACACCTAGTTCTGGAGCCTTTTTGCTGGGAATTGAAACCTGGGACCTTCTGCATGCAGACCAGAGGCTCTGCCGCTGAAAGACCACACCCATCCCAATGTCCACTTGGTCGATCGAGCTTTTCTTGTTGCCTGGCAAGGACAGCCAGCCCCCTTGTTCCTCCCTCCACCTTATGAAAGGGGAAGTTTGTCAGCAAGGGACCCCCACCTTGATAACCGTTTCTCAAGGGCGGGCCATTCTGTGGATATCTAAATTTGGGGATTGGCAGGAGGTTTTTCTCCAGATTTGGGGGGCACCTCCCTCACCAGGTTTGCAGAAAAACTGTAAAAAATTACATTGGAGTTTAAATCCCCCCCCAACAAAAGACATGTCTGTGCATGCACAAACAGACAGCACACCCACCTCTGTCGGCGTTTCAGCGCGTGAGGGGTGTGTGTCTGCACCTGGAACTCATGTCAACCTCTGGTGACTGACCCCTACTCGGGGCCTGGAGGATATTCAGAGAGGCGGTTGAATAAAGCCTGCCCCCGCCTCTGGTATTCCAAGGAGGCCTCTCATCCAAGTATTAGCCACAGTCGACTCTGCTTAGCTTCTGAGATCTGATGGGATCAGGGTACCGGTTTGAGAGACAGTTTGGTGTAGTGGTTAGGAGCGTGGACTCTGATCTGAGAGAACCGGGTTTGATTCCCCCCTTCTCCACATGCAGCTGCTGGAGTGACCTTGGGCCAGTCACAAGTTCTCTCAGAGCTGTTCTCTCACGAGCAGTTCTCTCAGAGCTCTCTGAGCCCCACCTACCTCAAAGGGTAGACAGCTTCAAAAGGGAATTAGATAAGCATATGGAGCAGAGGTCCATCAGTGGCTATTAGCCACAAGGTATAGCTAGGGGCTCTGGGGCAAGTGATGCTCTGTCTTCTTGGTGCTTGGGGGGGGGTCAACAGTGGGAGGGCTTCTAATGTCGTGGCCCCACTGGTGGACTTCCTGATGGCCCCTGGTATTTCTGGCCACTGTGTGACACAGAGTGTTGGACTGGATGGGCCTTTGGCCTGATCCAACATTGGCGTCTCTTATGTTCTTATGTTCTTAAAGGGTATCTGTTGTGAGGAGGGGAAGGGAAAGGAGATTGTAAGCCACTCTGAGACTCCTTCAGGTGGTGAAGGGAGGGGTATAAATCCAATCTCCTCCTCCTCCTCCTCCTCCTCCTCCTCCTCCTCCTCCTCCTCCTCTTCTTCTTCTTCTTCTTCTTCTTCTTCTTCTTCTTCTTCTTCTTCTTCTTCTTCTTCTTCTTCTACCACACCAGGCTCGTAGCAGTGAATGCAACAGTTGGGGGGCAGGAGCCGTGATACTCATGAAGGGAGGATCCCTTCCTCCTCTTACCCTTTATTTTAAATTTAATTTAAAGCAGGAGCTGCAACAGACACTGGCAGGGATGAGGGAGATTGAAGTTGGGGCATCGTGGATCCCCACTTGTTAACACTAATTCTTGCTTCCCTGGAACATCTGTAATTTGTCTCAGGACAGCAGATCCTCTCTCTAGGTTGTCACTCCACACCAGACTCCACCTCTATACCATTTTTATTACTTTGTTCCTTTAAGATTTTTCACCCAGATTCTCTCCTCAGTGACTGTATTTCCCCTCCTGGAATTCTGTGCAGGTCTACTCGTTTTTTTGACACACAGCACTAGTTCCCCCCCCCCTTCCTTTTATGCGTCTCTTGAACAAGTTATATCCGGGGGCCACCCAACCAAGCCATCGTTCCATTCTTGTTCTAGGAGTTCAGACTCATCTTGTTTAATTTCCCATATCTTGCGCATAAGTATTCAGACAGTGAAAACTGTGGATGTTACGCACGGCCGTCTTCCCTCCTATTTTATTGAGAGTTCTTGTGGCACCCCCCACACCTCCTCCATTTCCTACGATAGCACTCATCCTTAGTAGTAGAAGAAGAAGAAATTGGATTTATACCCCACCCTTCACTCGGAGTCTCAGAGCACCTTACAAACTCCTTTCCCTTCCCTTCCCCTCCCCACAACAGACACCCTGGGAGGTCGGTGGGGCTGAGAGAGCTCTGACAGAAACTGCTCTTTTTTCAAGGACAGCCCTGGCGGAACTATGGCTTGCCCAAGGTCATCTAGCCAGGTGCAAGTGGAGGAGTGGGGAATCAAACCCCGTTCTCCCAGATTAGAGTCCGCGCACTTAACCACGACACCAAACTGCACTCCTATCCAGGCTACAGGAGGGGGAAGAAGAGGAGGAGGAGGAGAAGGAGGAGATTGGATTTAAACCCCACCCTTCACTACCCAAAGGTGTCTCAGAGCGGCTGACAAACTCCTTTCCCTTCCCCTCCCACAGCAGACACCCTGTGAGGTAGGTGGGGCTGAGAGAGCTCTGACAGAAACTGCTCTTTTTTCAAGGACAGCTCTGGCAGAACTGTGGCTTGCCCAAGGTCATCCAGCAGCTGCAAGTGGAGGAGTAGGGAATCAAACCCGGTTCTCCCAGATGAGAGTCCGTGCACTTAACTACACCAAACTACCACCTCTCATTGCACTTGTCTTTGACCTTATGTTTCCGTCCCCCACAGAGGGTTGCCACCTCTGGGTTGGGAAATTCCTGGAGTTCTGGTAGTAGAGCCTGGAGAGGGTGGGGCTTGGGGTGGGGAGGGACGCCAGTGAGACATAATGCCAGGGAGCCCCCCCCCCCCAAAGCAGCCACTTCCTCCAGGGGAACTGATCTGTCTGGCCTGGACTCCAGTTGCAATTCCAAGAGGACTCCAGGCGACACCTTCAGGTTGGCACTCCACCCAAGCAGAATTCAGTTTGAAGTCAGGTTCACCAGGACTCTACCAAACACATTCCCCCCAATCCTTGTGAGGTTTAGCCCATCCCTTCCCAGTAGTCATTCCAGTGGGTTGTAGAAAAGAAGTATTAAACACACCAAACAAATAAAACTAGCTTTATTTTGGGCTGCTCCTGGATCTATTAGGCCAGCTTGTCCAAGGTTAAAGGGTGTGATTCATAGGCTAAGAGACAAGGGCCAGGACTGTGGGGTTGCCAGTTCTGGGACTGGAAATTCCTGGAGATTTTGGGTCAGAGCAGCGTTTGGAGAGAAGAGGGAGCTTAGCTAGGATGTTACATAAGAACATAAGAAGATAAGAGAAACCAGTGTTGGATCAGGCCAGTGGCCCATCCAGTCCAGCACTCTGTGTCACACAGTGGCCAAAAACACCAGGGGCCATCAGGAGGTCCAGCAGTGGGGCCAGAACTCCAGAAGCCCTTCCACTGTTGCTCCCCCCCCCCCAAGCACCAAGAGTACAGAGCATCCCTTGCACCAGAGTTCCCGTCTATGCCTTGTGGCTAATAGCCACTGACGGACCTCTGCTCCAGATGTTTATCCAATTCCCTCTTGAAGCCGTCCATGCTTGTAGCCCCCACCCACCTCCCGTGGCCGTGAATCCCATGTGTGAATCACTCTTTGGGTGAAGAAGGACTTCCTTTTCTCTGTTCCGGCCTGACTGCTCAGCAATTTCATGGAGTGCCCACGAGTTCTTGTATTGCGAGAAAGGGAGAGAAGGGGAGAGAAGCTCCCTTTGCCCACTTTCTCCACCTCATGCCTAATTTTGTAAACTTCTACCACGCCCCCTCACACCCCTCCCAGGCTCTTCATTTTCTCTTCACAGGAAAGGTGCTCCAGCCCCCTGGTTGCCACCTTCTGCATGTTTTCCACGCCAGCAGCCTTTTGACTGAAACTAGCAATTATGGTCAAAAGACATGCCCCAAAGTCCCTGTGAGCATATGCAAAAGGCGCTTCTCTTACCACTGAGCCACGAGGCCAACCCCTATGCAACTGGAAATTAGTGCATCAGGCTCGGGGAGGGATCACACAGTTCAGTGTTCGAGCCTCTGCTATGCTTTCGAACGCCCCAGGTGCAAACTCCAGCTTCCCCTAAAGATGCAGTTGATGTGGAAGACGGACCTCTCTCCACCTGAGACCCTGGAGACTGGTGCCGGTCAGAGGACCCAGGTCTGACCTTGATGGACTGATGGACTGATTCAGTAAAAGGCAGCTTGAGGGGCCCATGTGAGTTCCCAGACCTAAAATCGATGTAGGATGTAGTGACGGCCTCAAGCACAGACAGCTTTAAGAAGGGGTTAGGCAGATTCATGGTGGAGAGGTCTACCAGTGGCTAGTAGCCATGGTGACTGAGGGGAACCTCCACATCCAGAGGAACTAAACCTCTGAATCCCAGAGCCAGGAGACAACATCAGGGGAAGACCTCGACCTCTATGCCCTGTTATTGGACCTATAACAGAACTGGTTGGCCACTGGGTGCGTTCAGACGGGAGCTTTCTGCCGGCAGAAACTGCACCGATTGGAACCGGTGCAGTTTATGCCGGCAGAAACGCGATCAGACTCACCCTCCTTCTTCCGTATCCCTCCGTTAGACGCCCGCTCACACGCTGCGGGCGTCGGCGTTTGTTGTTGTTTTTTTAAAGCAGTTTGAGCATGCGCATAGGCAGCCATTCAGAGAATGGCGATTTGTGCGCATGCTCAAACCCCCCCCCCCAGTAGATTTAAACTTTAAAGGTAAGGACTTACCTTTAAAGTTTAAAGAGCACAGTAGCCTCCCGGAGGTCCCCGATGCCTCCGAAATGCTGCAGTAAGGGCTTTTTTTTTAAAAAAAAAAAAAAAACACAAACGCTTAGGGCGAAGCTTCGCCCAAGCACATACCGCTAGGAGTCTTTTTTAAAATGGCGGGGGAAAGCCGGAAGCCTCAGGCTTCCGACGGAAGTGGCTAGGGACCGGGGGAGAGCGATCAGACGCCGGGTTGCATCGGAAGCCCACCGTGGCCTGAGTTTACCACCACTAGGGACCTAGTGGCAGAGTGCAACGGTGTACAGCTCTTTATAACGGATAGAGTGGGAAGACAGATGTTCCCCGTCTGAACGCCGGTAGGTACATCGATTTCAACCGGCACAGAATCCGTTGTAAAGGCTGCGTCTGAACGCACCCTCTGTGTGAGATGGGATGCTGGACGAGATAGACCACTGGTCTGATCCCGTAGGGTTCTTTTGGTAGTCTTGTAAAAGCATCGGCCTCTATTACCTTTTGTTGGTCCTCCAGAGGAACTGGTTGGCCACTGTGCAAGACGGGATGCTGGACTAGATGAACCACTCGTCTGATCCAGCAGGGCTCTTCTTATGTTCTTATCAGAGGAAGACCTCGGCCTTTACACCCTGTGGTTGGCCCTCCAGAGGAACTGGTTGGCCACTGTGCAAGACGGGATGCTGGACTAGATGAACCACTCGTCTGATCCAGCAGGGCTCTTCTTATGTTCTTATCAGAGGAAGACCTCGGCCTTTACACCCTGTGGTTGGCCCTCCAGAGGAACTGGTTGGCCACTGTGTGAGACAGGATGCTGGGCTAGATGGACCACTGGTCTGATCCAGCAGGGTTCTTCTGATGTTCTTACGAAGGCCTCGGCCTCTATGCCGTGTTGTTGGCCCTCTAGAAGAACTGGTTGGCCCCTGTGTGAGACGGGATGCTGGACTAGATGGGCCACTGGTCTGATCCAGCAGGGCTCTCCTGATGTTATTATGAAGGCCTCGGCCTCTCTGCCTTGTGGTTGGCCCTCCAGAGGAACTGGTTGGCCACTGTGTGAGACAAGATGCTGAACTAAGATGGACCACTGGTAGGATCCAACAGGGCTCTTCTGATGTTCTTATGTTCTACCACGTGCTCCTGAGTCCTGTCTTTCATTCCCTTTCTTTACAGCAGTGACGCATGGGCTGTTTGTGGCATGGCTTCCACTTGCCACGTGCCGTGTATCTCACCCAGTGCATGAAACAGCTCTTCGCTTATTCTGCCGGGTAAGGTGGGGAGTAGAAGAAAACTCTTCTGGGCCAGTTATCAGCTGGAGCAGGAAGCGGCAGAAGATTTGTCTTTCTTAATTTATGTGTCAGGGCAGCCGCTATAAATCATCCGGGCCGCTGGAAGACAGGGTTTAATTAAATGACAGCTCTAAGTCACTCTTCCCGTAATGCAGAAGCCAGACGCTACTTTGCAAAAAGATCTCTCTAATTTGGGCTGTAATGTTTAAATCGAGAGACACATTCCCGGTAATTCTCAAATTGCTACCCAATTTCCATCGCCTGAAACTTCTCTCATCACTGTTAAAAAAAAAAAATTAAAAAATCTTCAGCCGCAGCAAGAGAGAAACTTACCTTGAGGCGGAATCGTTTATCATCCGCGTGCAGCCGCGGGTTTCCTTTCCTTGAAAACACTGGTGGCTTTTTCCCTCCCCTGGAAAAAAAATGTTTATAAATACAAAAACACCCTCTTTCAACTTTTGGACTCTGATCACTCACGGGAAACACTTTGTTGTTGGCTTTTTTTGAAACAGGCACGGATTAGAACAGGCGCTCAAAGCCGCTGATTGGATTAGGCACGCCATCTACAGTCACTGATATTTGCAAATCCGCCATGTAGCAGAGGAAGATGAGTTCTGCCAGGGGACCCTTCATCAAGAGCCGCAAGAGATAAGATTCTCCTCTCGCCCAAAGCAGAGGAATTGTAGGTTGTCACAAGCTGCAAGCAGAAAACGGTTTCTAACCCCCACCCCCACCCCCGGAAGTTCCTCCAAGACCCACTCTTGGATCCAGAGAGCCCCTAGAGGATGGTAGCGGATTAGGGTCTTGGAGCCCTCGATTCAAAACTTGCCTGTGGATGGAATGAGCTGGTTCTATAGCCACGGGTGGGGGCCATGGGGGCTCAGAGGTTAAGATACTGAGCTGCAGACTGGAAAGTCTGTAGTTCGGCAGTTCGAGTCCCTAGTGTCGCGCGGGACGGAGTGGGCTCCCGTCTCTGGCCCCAGCTCCTGCCAACCTAGCAGTTCGAAAGGAAGTAGATTGCAAGTAGATAAATAGGTACTGCTGCAGTGGGAAGGTAGCAGCGTGTCATGAGCAACGACGATGGTGCGGAGTCCCCGCCCGAGTTGGCATCGCAGCCAGAGGTGCCGGCATTGCCAGACTCCTCACGAGTCAATAGGTGGCCAGTGCCTGAGCCTGCAAACCCCGCACCTGGTCTTGCAGCCGCCGAGGAGGCACAGGTGCAATCGGGGAGTCCTCCTGACTCACCCCCGCGGGAGGTTCAGCTAAGGGAGCAGCTCCACAGAAACTTAGCCACCTGCCATTGAGACGCACGCTGGCAGGGAAGGTGAGTGCCAACTCCTGAGTATTAGCAGGAGCGCTGCTGTCACCACGGGAAGCCGGGCTAGAGGCCTACATAACTCCCACTCAGGATTGAGCTCTCATGGAAGCAACAAGTCAGATCTAGAATGGGAGGGACTTGGCTTGACAGAAGCTCATGTGAAAGGGATCTGGGTGTTCTGGTTGATCACAAGCTAAATGTGAGCCTGCAGTGCGATGTGGCTGTGAAGGAAGCTAATGCAATCTGAGGATGCATGAACAGAAGCATTGTGTTCAGATCACGGGAAATGGTCATTCCGCTCTGTTCTGCTATGGTCAGGCCTCACCTGGAGTCCTGCGTCCAGTTTTGGGCACCACATTTGAGGAAGGATGTTGACAAGCTTGAGCGTGTCCAGAAGAGGGCAACCAGGATGGTGAGAGGGTTGGAATCCAAGTCTTACGAGGAAAGGCTGAAAGAGTTGGGTATGTTTGGCCTGGAAAAGAGAAGGCTTAGAGGGGACACGATTACAGTCTTCAAGTATTTGAAGGGCTGTCATGTAGAAGATGGAGCGGATCTATTCTCTCTTGCTCCGGATTGCAAGACTAGATCTAATGGGTGGAAATTACAAGGGAGAATACTGGCTAAATATCAGGAGAAACTTCCTAACGGTAAGAGTGGTTGAGCAGTGGAACAGACTGCCTTGGGAGGTGGTGGAAACTCCTTTGCTGGATGTTTTCGAGCGGATGTTGGATGACCATCTTTTGGGTCTGTTGCAGGGCTATTTTTCTGCTATGCTCCTGCAGGGTAAAGGGGGTTGGACTAGATGACCTGCAAGGTCCCTTCCAACTCTAACATTCTATGACTCTATGATTCTAAATTCCTTGGGACATAGTAAATAGGCTGCTGTTGGTGACTGCTGAGGAGAAACTTCCTAACTGTAAGAGTGGTTGAGCCGTGGAACAGACTGCCTCGGGAAGTGGTGGATGTTCCTTCGCTCGACGTTTTCGAGTGGAGGCTGGACGACCATCTTTCAGGTATGTTGTAGGTATGTAGGGCTATCTTTCAGGGATGCTCCTGCAGAGTGCAGGGGGTTGGACTAGATGACCTGCAAGGTCCCTTTCAACTCTAACATTCTATGATTCTAAGTCACCTCTGTGTGTGCCTCACATCCACTTCCGGCTTCTGACCTCGGACCCCCACTCTGGCTCAGATTCCTGGCTCCCTGACCCCTGCTTTGGACGACCCCTCTTTCAGACTCACGATGTGGCTCTCGTTCTGACTCTCCTGGCAACAACCTTGGACTGGACTTGACTTCTGCCTCTCAGTCCAAGCACAGTGCTCCATACGGCCCAGCATTTAGTCATGCCGGCCACATGACCACAGAGACGTCTTCGGACAGTGCTGGCTCTTCGGTTTGGAAACGGAGATGAGCACTGCCCCCCTAGAGTCAGAATTGACTGGCTTTCGAGCAAGGGAAACCTTTACCTTTTACAGCCATGGGTAAAGTCCTATCAGCTACCTCGTTGCTCGCACTGTAAGGCTCAGTCCTTTCCTGTGGGACTCTGGAGTACTGAGGGATGATGTCTGTGCTGTGCACTGATATGGAGAGGGAGAAGGGCTGTGGCTGAGTGGCAGAGCCTCTACCTGGCATGCAGGAGGTCCCAGGTTCAGTCCCCGGCAGCATCTCCAGTTAAAAAGGACCAGGCAGGAGGTGATGTGGAAGATGCCGGGGATTGAACTTGGGACGTTCTGCATGCCAAGCAGAGGCTCTACCACTGAGCCACGGCCCCTCTTTACAGCTCTCCAGGGTCTCAGGCAGAGGTCTTTCCCATCACCTCCTGCCTGGTCCTTTTTAACTGGAGATGCTGCCGGGGATTGAACCTGGGACCTTCTGCATGCCAGGCAGACGCTCTGCCACTAAGCCACAGCCCCTCACCAAATCATGCTTTCGTTTGAGTTTGACCCAGTCCGGTGTCATTCCAGGGGCTCTTCCTTCCTCTTCCATTCAGCACTTTCTCTTCTAACCCGGCTTGTGCACCTGGCTCCTGATGCAGCCTGAATTACAGGTTCTCACCAACCACCTGGAAACCTCAATCACACTCGGTGGGTTGGATCCCGCCTCTCTGCTCCATCACTGACGTGCCTGCCTTCAGCCAAGTAACCTGCCTCTACAACACGAGAGTTCCCTTTACTCACCTCTAGGAAGATGTCATGTTTGGAGTGCAAAAATCAATACAAAAGATGATTAACACAGTTGTTTCTGAGACAGAAAAACACAGGGGAAGCAGGAAGTACTTCTGAACAGTGCAGGGGAAAGGGTTGGGGCTTTTTTTAATTTGTAGAGGGTTTTGTTGTTGTTGTTGTTGTTTTTTAAACACAGAGGAATACTCCACGGTGTGGTTACCAGCCTACAGGCTGAAATGGTACAACCCCAAAAATGACCTGGTATGGGTTCGATCAAGATGGGAAGCCATGCTAGTCTATCCGCAGTGATAGAAAAGAGCAAGAGTCCCTGCCACAGGTTTTGTTAGTCATTAAGGTACCTTACAATCCGTTGTTAGGTTTACAGAGGGGCCGTGGCTCAGTGGAAGAGCCTCTGCTTGGCATGTAGAAGGTCCCAGGTTCAATCCCTGGCATCTCCAGGTAAAAGGACCAGGCAGGAGGTGATGGGGAAGACCTCAGCCTGAGACCCTGGAGAGCTGTCAAGAGGGGTCGTGGCTCAGTGGTAGAGCCTCCGCTTGGCATGTAGAAGGTCCCAGGTTCAATCCCTGGCATCTCCAGGTAAAAGGACCAGGCAGGAGGTGATGGGGAAGACCTCAGCCTGAGACCCTGGAGAGCTGTCAAGAGGGGTCGTGGCTCAGTGGTAGAGCCTCCGCTTGGCATGTAGAAGGTCCCAGGTTCAATCCCTGGCATCTCCAGGTAAAAGGACCAGGCAGGAGGTGATGGGGAAGACCTCAGCCTGAGACCCTGGAGAGCTGTCAAGAGGGGTCGTGGCTCAGTGGTAGAGCCTCCGCTTGGCATGTAGAAGGTCCCAGGTTCAATCCCTGGCATCTCCAGGTAAAAGGACCAGGCAGGAGGTGATGGGGAAGACCTCAGCCTGAGACCCTGGAGAGCTGTCAAGAGGGGTCGTGGCTCAGTGGTAGAGCCTCCGCTTGGCATGTAGAAGGTCCCAGGTTCAATCCCTGGCATCTCCAGGTAAAAGGACCAGGCAGGAGGTGATGGGGAAGACCTCAGCCTGAGACCCTGGAGAGCTGTCAAGAGGGGTCGTGGCTCAGTGGTAGAGCCTCCGCTTGGCATGTAGAAGGTCCCAGGTTCAATCCCTGGCATCTCCAGGTAAAAGGACCAGGCAGGAGGTGATGGGGAAGACCTCAGCCTGAGACCCTGGAGAGCTGTCAAGAGGGGTCGTGGCTCAGTGGTAGAGCCTCCGCTTGGCATGTAGAAGGTCCCAGGTTCAATCCCTGGCATCTCCAGGTAAAAGGACCAGGCAGGAGGTGATGGGGAAGACCTCAGCCTGAGACCCTGGAGAGCTGTCAAGAGGGGTCGTGGCTCAGTGGTAGAGCCTCCGCTTGGCATGTAGAAGGTCCCAGGTTCAATCCCTGGCATCTCCAGGTAAAAGGACCAGGCAGGAGGTGATGGGGAAGACCTCAGCCTGAGACCCTGGAGAGCTGTCAAGAGGGGTCGTGGCTCAGTGGTAGAGCCTCCGCTTGGCATGTAGAAGGTCCCAGGTTCAATCCCCGGCATCTCCAGTTAAAAGGATCGGGTAGCAAGTGATGCTGAGACCCTCAAGAGCCACTGCTAGTCTGTGTAGACCGTGCTGACCTTGATGGACCAATGGTCTGATTCAGTACAAAGGAAAAAGCAAGCCGTATGCAAGTGCTATACAGAATCAATGCTCAAAACACATGGGGGAAAACCTTTATAGTGCTGATATCAAACCATGTATAAATGAAAATGGCACAAAGAAGAAGGAGAAGAGGTTTGAAAAAAGTGCAGGTTGACGAAGTCTTCCAGAATACAAGTTTGTTTCGACTGACTTCATCTGAACAGGACCTCATGAAACAGCAAGACGTCTTCTAAGTTTCATTCATCGTAAAGTGTGACAGCGAAGATCATATCACTTAATGAATCTCATCATATGCTTTAGTGCTGTATTCTACAGTCGCAGTGAAATATTCCAAAGAGACATTCGGAAAGGAGGGCTTTTGCCCATGGTTTGATATCAGCACTATGAAGTTTCCCCCCATGTGTTTTGAGCATTGATTCTGTATAGCGCTTGCGTACATCTTGCCTTTTCTTTTGTATTTGGAGCTTTGGAGCTGTGATTCTCTTATTGCATACGGATTCAGTACAAGGCAGCTTCATGTATGTTCATGTGTGCATGATAACGAAGTCCGTAGGAACTGCCTTGACATCCTATGCCTTGCATAACTTAGGAAGCATCAGATGACTTACATAATTTGATCCCAACGTACCTCAGGCACATGGTGGGTGGTGGGGTAGAGGTGTGGGCCTGGCAAAGTTACAAACATAGAATCATAGAGTGTTAGGGTTGGACGGGACCTTGCAAGTCATCTAGTCCAACCCCCGGCACTCTGCAGGAGCATAGCCAAAAGGTAGCCCTACAACATACCCGAAAGATGGTCATCCACCTTCCGCTTGAAGACATCCACCGAAGGAGCATCCACCAGCTCCCGAGGCAGACTGTTCCACTGCTCCACCACTCTTACAGTTAGGAAGTTTCTCCTGATATTTAGCCGGTAACGACTCCCTTGTAATTTCCACCCATTAGATCTAGTCTTGCAATCCGGAGCAAGAGAGAATAGATCTGCTCCATCTTCTACATGACAGCCCTTCAAATATTTGAAGACTGCAATCATGTCCCCTCTAAGCCTTCTCTTTCTCAGGCTAAACATACTCAACTCTTCCAGCCTTTCCTCACACGCACATGGCTGCAAGCTCCCCCAGATGTACAGTCAGCTAAAAAGCCACTGGGTGCTGGATCAACCCCCCCCCCTTCCAGCCTGCTAACACTCACAGCCTCCACCATTAGCCCCCTCCTGGGCGAAGGGAGTGTAATTATTTCCGCCCTCCTGCTCCGAGAGGGTCTTGCCGTTCAGCAATTAGGCAACTAGCGAGCGTCCGCTTGCCAGCAGTTTCCTTTCTCTGACACAGGAGATAAGGATGGGAGGGACTCTGAATGTTTTGCAAGCACTTGTCTCGATTCCCTCCTGGAAACGAAGCCATTATCGGGTCATTTTTCTGGGTTGTATCAGGGCGGCTCTGGCTATTGCCAAAAAGGTCCTAGCTGTGCACCACGAATCATAGAATCACAGGGCTGGAAGGGGCCACACATATAACAGAATCATAGAACATTAGAGTTGGAAGAGACCTTGCAGGTCATCTAGTCCAACCCCCTGCACTCTGCAGGAGCATAGCCAAAAGATAGCCCTGCAACATCCCTGAAAGATGGTCATCCAGCCTCCGCTTGAAAACGTCCAGTGAAGGAGCATCCGCCACCTCCCAAGGCAGTCTGTTCAACTGCTCAACCACTCTTACGGTTAGGGAGCTATGATGCTGTGCAAAACCACACAGTGGCTTGCATGTGATCATCTGAGTCCTAGTTGTCCTCAACAAAAGCTGGCCTCATTACTGTAATGCTGCCCACCATGTCTGCTGCAGAGCCCCAGTTGGTACCCTGGCAGTGAGGGTTGTGCTGAGGAATAAGCCAGGATTAAGCCAGTGCCGGTGTTGGCGTACCCTCAGGAGGGGGAGCTCCTCAGGTCCAGGGCCTCTGGCAGGGCCCCCTGCGGCTGATCCCTGCAATATTCCCTTCCCCTGCCTCCTCCCTTGTGAGTGTTTTGGCACACACGCCTCCAGCGGTAGCACACACTGCCCAGGGCCATCCGGGAAAGGGATGCAGGCAGTGCAGGTAGCTGGGAGCACAGGAAACAGGAGGGCTGGGAGCAGGGCCGGGGGTGGGGGAAGGATGCCCGAGCAAGAAATGAGACACGCAAGTGTGTGGGTGAGAAGGGGGCCTCTGGAACCGGCCCTGCCATGATCGCACATCAGTCAAAACCAGGGGTCATTTCCTACAGGACCACACAGGAGCAGAGCTCCGGCAGTAAGGCGCTCAGGGGGCGGGCACATGCAACAAGCCCCGCCCCCCCGCTCCCAGCAGCCTTCAGTTGGGCCACAAGGACGAGCAAGAAGCAGCCAGGTAAGTTGCAGAGCCTACCCCCCAGTCCGCCTTCAGGTACAAGCTCTACCTCCTCTGTGAGGGCAAATCTGCACATTCCCCCCCCCCCATAGCTAGCAATCCAAAACAGTCCAGTGGCACCTTTAAGACCAAGTTTTATTCAGGTACAAGCTCTCCCTCCTCTCCGAGGACAGATCTGCACATCCCCCCCCCCCAATAGCTAGCAATCCAAAACAGTCCAGTGGAGCCTGAGCAGCGAGTGTTGCCTTCTGACACACTTCCGGCAATGTCAGGGGGTGTGACACATGTAAATAAGTTATGCTAATGCGTTATGCTAATGAGCTCCTGCACCTCTTTTTCTACGAAATGACCCCTGGGCAAAACCATCATTCAGATGAACTGCAGACGGTGACTGCAGCCATGGAATCAAAAGATGCCTGCTCCTGGGGAGGAAAGCGATGGTAAACCTAGACAGCATAGTAAAAAGTAGAGAAATCACCCTGCCAGCAAAAGTCTGCATGGTCAAAGCAATGGTGTCAATCCTAAAAGAAATCCAGCCTGACTATTCCCTGGAAGGCCAGACACTGAAGCTGAAGCTCCAATACTTTGGCCACCCAATGAGAAGGGAGCACTCCCTGGAGAAGACCCTGATGCTGGGAAAGACTGAAGTTCAAAGAAGACGGGGATGGCAAAGGATGAGATGGTTAGACAGTGTCATAGATGCAATGAACATGAAATTAAGCAAACTCCGGAGCATGATGGAAGACAGGAGGGCCTTGCGTGATGTGGAGTTTTGTGAGCAAAAATTCTACTTTGTGAGCTACTGGCACTAAAGTTGTGAGCAAGTGATCTGGCTCCTGCATAAATTAGTTTGCTTTGGGGCTATCCTTCCTGAGCTACGACAAAAATCTGTGAGCTGGAGGCCAAAAAACTGTGAGCTAACTCAGCTTAGAGGGAACACTGCTGCAAACCCCAGTTTCTTTTTTTTAAAAAATTCTTTTTTATTTTCCCCCAATAATAACTCATTCAGCGTTAGCAACATAGATTGAATACAGGACTAACCACAGCTCTGTCCTTTGAACCAATGAAGATAAATAATATATTTGTTTAACCTTTAGCGGACTCTAATCTGGGAGAACTGGGTTTGATTCCCCACTCCTCCACTTACACCTGCTGGATGACCTTGGGCAAGCCGTAGTTCTGGCACAGCTGTTCTTGAAAAAGAGCAGTTTCTTTCAGAGCTCTCTCAGCCCCGCCTACCTCACAGGATGTCTGTTGTGGGGAGGGGAAGGGAAAGAAGTTTGTGAGCTGCTCTGAGACACCTTTGGGTAGTGAAGGGTGGGATATAAATCTAATCTCTTCTTCTTCTTCTCAGCCCCACCTACCTCGCAGGGTGTCTGTTTTGGGGAGGGGAAGGGAAAGGAGTTTGTAAGCCGCTCTGAGACTCCTTTGGGTAGTGAAGGGTGGGATATAAATCTAATCCTTCTTCTTCTCAGTGTAACGATATGAGCTTATGTTTG
>NW_015167701.1:0-5547 GCF_001447785.1 Gekko japonicus
GGCTCCCCCGCTGCGACTGGTGAGTAGACGTGGCAACCCTAACATATAATCATCATTATCATAAAGTAATTAAGACAGTTTAACACATACAGCTTTAAGTTACTAATCGTAGCAGCAGATAACACATAAAATTACAAAAAATACATGAAATTTTTCACATCAGGGCAAGATTTAGTCATGCTGGGGGAAAGCCAGAGAAAGTGGGCAAAAGGAAGGTTAATCGGAGGGTTTTTATTCTTCTCTGTCAGGAGCCTCAGCCGTTTTCAGGCCCTGCGGAATCGTGACAGGTCTCGCGGGGCCCAAGTATCAGCTGGAGGAGCGTTGGAAATCCTGTGTCCACCTCGAAATAAAATCCTGTGCCCTACTCATTAAAAAAAAAATACATCCACTTAAATCTCCAGTAGTCATAGGGTTGCCAAGTGACTTACGGCTAAAAGCGGGGGAGAGTTGGTCCCTGGCCAGGACATTCGCGCACCGTGACAATGTCACCCGGAAGTGACATCATCACGTTGGGCATGTTGCCAGCTAATGCTCTAGCAGCCAGCCTGGAAATTCTATGGTACCATAGAGTTTCCAGGCTGATTGCTAGAGCGTCAGCCGGCAACGGGCCCAACGTGATGACGTCACTTCTGGGTGACGTCATTGCGCTGGGCATGTGGGGGCGGGATTCTCCCCGCCAGCCTTTCCCCCTTTGAGCGGGGGAACCTCCACCCTCCCAGGGGACCTGGCAGCTCTAAGTAGTCAACCGGAAGCCTGACTAGGCAAAAACCCAACCTGGGCCCACCAACTTCCCAAAAACACTTGGCGGGGGCACCCAGTTGGAGACCCCTGGTTTAAGGTGCTTCCTTGTCATGGGTTAAGAGTGGGTCCTGTCTGCCTCTCCCTTCCCAGGTGAGCTTCAGCATCGAAGCCAAGGTGCGCGGCTGCCCCCAGGAGCGGCAGAAGTCTTTCACCATCAAGCCGGTGGGCTTCAAGGATAGCCTGACGGTGGTCGTGAACTTTGAGTGCGACTGCGAGTGCCAGCAGAACGCGGAGCCCGACAGCCCCTTCTGTTCCTTCGGCAACGGCACCTTTGAGTGTGGCATGTGCCGGTGTAACGCGGGCCGGCTGGGCTCTCACTGCGAGTGCTCCGAGGAGGAATACAGCCCCTCCCAGCAGGACAACTGCAGCCCCCGCGAGGGGCAGCCCCTCTGCAACCAGCGGGGCGAGTGCATCTGCGGCCAGTGCGTGTGCTACGGCAGCGACTTCGGCAAGGTCTCCGGCAAGTACTGTGAATGCGACGACTTCTCCTGTGTCCGCTTCAAGGGGGAGCTGTGCTCTGGTGAGTGGGTGTCATGCTTGGGAAGGGGTGTCATGCTGAAAGGGGAATCACTGCTTAGGGGGTGGATGGGTTCCCACTGCCAGTGGTCGGGTAGTGCTTCAGGAGGGAAAACGCCCTCCCAGGAGCCTGCTTGATCAGAGACGAAAGGGTGCAAAAGAAGCACACGTGTACACTATGAGAAGTAGGGTTACCAACTCTGGGTGAGGACATTCCTGGAGATTTTGGGGCGGAGCCTGTGGAGGACAGGGTTTGAGGAGGGGAAGGACTTCAGCATGAACATAAGAACATAAGAGATGCCAATGTTGGATCAGGCCAAAGGCCCATCCAGCCCAACACTCTGTATCACACAGTGGCCAGAAATACCAGTGCCATCAGGAGGTCCACCAGTGGGGCCAGGACATCAGAAGCCCTCCCACTGTTGACCCCCCCAAGCACCAAGACGACAGAGCATTACTTGCCCCAGAGCCCCTATCTATACCTTGTGGCTAATAGCCACTGATGGACCTCTGCTCCATATACTTATCTAATTCCCTTTTGAAGCCGTCCATGCTTGTAGCCGCCACCACTTCCTGTGGCAGTGAATTCCAAGTGTTAATCACTCTTTGGGTGAAGAAGGACTTCCTTTTATCCATTCTAACCCGACCGCTCAGCAATTTCATGGAGTGCCCACGAGTTCTTGTATTGTGAGAAAGGGAGAAAAGTACCTCTTTCCCTACCTGCTCTTTCCCATGCATAATCTTATAAACCTCAATCATGTCACCCCTCAGTCGTCGTTTCTCCAAGCTAAAGAGCCCTAAGCGCTTTAACCTTTCCTCATAGGGAAAGTGTTCCAACCCTTTTATCATTCGAGTGGCCCTTTTTTGCACTTTTTCCAAAGCTATAATAGCCTTTTTAAGGTGTGGTGACCAGAACTGCACACAGTATTCAAAATGAGGTCGCACCATTGATTTATATAGGGGCATTATGATATTGGCTGATCTGTTTTCAATACCCTTCCTAATAATCCCCAGCATAGCATTGGCCTTTTTTATTGCAGTCACACACTGTCTTGACATTTTCAGTGAGTTATCTACTACAACTCCAAGATCTCTCTCTTGTTCAGTCTCTGCCAGTTCAGACCCCATCACCCAGCCATTGTGGATATACACAGCCATACACACATGTATATGGAAAACGATTTGTTATAAATGTATATACTGAAATGGCAAGTTTGCACTACAGTGGGAAAGATAACACAGTAAGCAATTAACAGAAGAAATGCCCCCCCCCCAATACTAATGTACCTGTCACTAATTACTTCTGTGCTTACAACACCATTGACTGTATACCTGTGATGAAGTAGCACCTGAATACTTATTGGAAGATTTCATTTCCCTAAGTAGAGTTGGTTGTTCAAGTAGGTATTTGTAGAACTGAAGGCATGAATAGTCATGTAGGTTATATTGCAGTAACAGAACACCCTTTATAGCTTCAGTGGTAAATCTGTTCCTTTCATCTGTCTACTGGGCGTTCATTAAAGAAATATTATCTCAACATTTGCATTATATCTTGAAATGAAGAAGAAAAATTGTGCTGTTTTAAGCAACACAGAGCAGCAGTCTGCATTGCAGCACTTTTGAAAGTATTTAACCCGCTTGTCAGTAACTGGCACACTTTTGAAGTCTTCATCTATCTGAGCACTTTCAGCAAAAGTCTTCAAACTACAGAACTGGTCAAAACATTTTACATTATCCACCATCATGTCTCTATCTCTCAAGTTTGTTATGCCATGCTGAACGTAATCAAATGGAAGTGTATCCGTTAAAGTCATCCAGTGAAAACAGTCAGACTCATGAAAAGAAACAGTTTCTGCAAATATCTCAAACGCACTTTGGGTTTTTTTGTTTTTAAATCCCCAAAGGGATATTTTTATTTTGCAATGGACTACAAAACTACAAAGAAATATTAGGAAAGGGACTACAACTAAGGATAAAGAAAAGAAAACAGCACTAAACTAAAATCCCAAGAGGAGGAGATCTTTTCACTGTTAATAAAAATGTTAGTACAATATACTTGTAGAGTTCTTGCTTATAACAATTCACTATTTATATGTTAATTTGTTAGTTGTTGTGAGAGAAATCTCTGATCATCTTCTTATTCTTCGCTTCAAAAGGCCATTTTCCAAGTCCTTCTGCCTTTACTTCGGCTTTCTGTCTCTAAAATCGTATACAACTCTGGAAGGTCCCGCACCCTTTTCTGCAGTAGAGTCCTCTTCCGTTCCCAAGGTAGCAGAATCACTAGACTTCATTTCTTCCTCTTTGGACTCTTCATCTGTTCCCAACTGACGTCGCAAAAATTCTTTAGCTTTAAAAGCGGAGTCTATCTTCTCTCTTCTATAGTTGATCTTAAAGATGACAACTTCCGGGACCGCCCATCGTACGATATCCCATTAGTTTTAAGGAAAGAAATTAAGTCATTATAATTTTTTCTCTTTTGTCTAATTTCAAATAGAATATCCTTTAAAGTTTTAATGGTTACATTCCCCATTTTCAGTGGAGTTGCTGATGTTGCTTTTAGAATAGCATCTCTGGTTTGTCTTCTTGAGAACCTGACCACTATTTCTCCAGGTAGACTATTTTTTT
This sequence comes from Gekko japonicus, assembly GCF_001447785.1. Taxonomy (NCBI): domain Eukaryota; kingdom Metazoa; phylum Chordata; class Lepidosauria; order Squamata; family Gekkonidae; genus Gekko; species Gekko japonicus. The sequence goes on from NW_015167701.1 coordinate 3,943, forward strand.
AAATATAATTGGAGTATGCCCTGTAGGCTGACTCCATTTCGTTTACAAGTTCATTCGCTGTTAAGCCTACTACTGGAGTGATGAGCTTGCTAAACACCCTCTTCAGGTCCTCCCGTTCCGTTTCAGCAACCCCCTGGAACCTGAGAATCATGTTTGCTTTTTCCATCTGTAGCTGCAACACTCGATTCTCTTGACAATTTTGCTTTGTTTCCACTTCTCCCATTCTTTTCTTCAACTTCTTGCTTGTGGTGTCTATCTCTTTAATCCTCTCGTTTGCCTGCTCCACTTTTTTCTCCGTTTCGTTCAGCTGGAGCTGCTGTGCTGCATAGTTTTTGTTCATCACGGTCAATTGCTGGTTAATACCATCGAGTTGTCCCATCACCGGCTTAAGCATATCCACCAAGAGTTTAATGACATCTGTTCCCTCTTCCGGTTTCGGACTCTGGCTGCCTGGTGGTTTTGTTTTAAACTTTCTTTGCTGGGCCGCCATTTTTGTCATTTTGTTTACAGTTCTACCGCTTCTTCCCGACTCAAAAAAACTCGCCCAACGATGCCGCAAATCAGATAAGTCTCTCAAAACTAATTCAATTTATCTCCTCCCCTCTCCCCCTTCATGTTGCTTAGCAGTTAATTCGCATAAGAGGCGTCCCTCTTTGCAGTCTCTTTTATCAGCAGGGGGGGGAATCACTTTTAAAGTACTCCGTTTTATTCAGAACTCACGTTCATTGTCGGTCAGTTTCTCTGACCGCGCTCGGTTTATACGCCATTCCACTCGATCTCTGGTGCTTGTCCTGGTCAGACCAGCTTGTGCCCAAAGGCCACTCAGCGACTGGACCGTCGGGGCGGAGGGGAGCCTCAATTTTCTGGCATTTCGCTGTCGAAGAGGCTACCCTTCAAAAGTCCCCTGGCCTGGCTCCGCGGGGGTGTCACTTGAGGTGGCACCCCTCCATGCCGCTGGTGTGCAATTCGCCCTTCCCCAGTGTGGGGAGAGCATCTGCCATCGCTGCTCCGTAGACCGGAAGTCCCCCAAACACACTTTGTACAAGTAAGAAGCTTCTTCCATAAACAGACCTTCTTTCCTTTGCTTAGGATCTCTTTTGTCTTCAGTGAAAGGAAGGCTGCTTCAATTCTATGTGGCAACATTTGGCAAACGGACTGCAATACAGTGGAAACCTCCAAAATTGGATCCCCCCCCCTTTCTATTTCCTGGATATTTGTATGGAACATTGACATTAAGGAATGTAAGTGCCACAGATACGCTTCTGCGAAGTCATTTTCAAAGGATTTTTTTCAATATGAATGGTGGATTGGATTGAGACAGGGGGGAAAAGATTTCACACTAGGAAAGATCTGCAGTAACCATTCTGCGGCAGGCAAGATTGATCAGCGATCTTTTTCTGCTGTGTGACAATAATTGTCTGTCATTTCTATCAATGAATTCACAGTAACTTGTGTGATTTTCTGTTCTCACCACACATATGGAAAAATCATTGTGAATCTTCATTCTGATGCATTCTATGTCTACGGACAATGTGTCTGGCCCCTGCTGTATACAGTTGTGAAGGATGTCTGTTGGGCAACCAGTACCGACTAATTCTCTCTTTC
>NW_015167701.1:5559-16794 GCF_001447785.1 Gekko japonicus
CTTTCCCTCATGCTTCAAGGCATGGAAGACATTTTTGGTTCCAGAGCAATTGACTCCTCCAAAATTAGTGCCTGTGTTGTCACCAGGGACTGCAACACACTTTGTAAGGAGTCTTTCAATGCTGGTGTAACACAGTACGCTATCATTTCCGATTTTTAATTTGGCGTGGTAATCAGCTATGTTAATTTTGATTTCATGCCATGAAACTGTCACAACAGTTTTTGCGACCCATGGTTGCTGTCATCTGTGGAAACACCTAAGCGGAATATTTCATTTAAATCCCGAATTGCCATAGCAACTGAGTGTGGAGCAAGCATTCTACTGACAACGGCCAGCTTTTGTGCTTGCACGGGAAACCTTTTTACACTAAGTCTGAATCAGAATATATCGCTTGATTTAACAAGTGATTTAACAGCTAACGAATTAACAGCAAACACCAGGAATGTACAGGACCCCTGCAGTTCCCGGCCATGGGGAACATGCCATTGTTGTGGGGAGAAAAGGAGTCAATGACACGGAGCAAAGTAGCCCGCAGACCTAAGAAAATCCTGATGCACAATGACGGAATAGGAAGCCGTATTCAAAATGCGCACTAGTAAGAGGTGCTGGTGGCCAAACAGAAGCTCCTCCCCACTGGGGGACTGTGGGGCAAAATAGGCTTAGCCTCCCAACAACAAAGAGGACATTTTCATCGGTTTTTTTTTTTAAAGAGCCTAAAAGAGGACAGACATAAAAAAAAGAAGAAGAAGAGAAGAGATTGGATTTATACCCCGCCCTTCACTACCCAAAGGTGTCTCAGAGCGGCTTACAAACTCCTTTCCCTTCCCCTCCCCACCACAGACACCCTGTGAGGTAGGCAGGGCTGAGAGAGCTCTGACAGAAACTGCTCTTTTTCAAGGACAGCTCTTATCAGAACTATGGCTTGCCCAAGGTCATCCAGCCAGGTGCAAGTAGAGGAGTGGGAAGTCAAACCCGGTTCTCCCAGATTAGAGTCCGTGCACTTAATCACGACACCACAAAGGACATGTCCCTTAAAAGAAGACATCTGGTCACCTTATTTTAAAGACCTTGAGCTTTTTGGATGAATAAGGGTAGGATATAAATGTATAATATTCCACTAAGTTTCTAAAATGCCCACTCTGTGATCACACTTGGTTCGAAAAACATAGGGGTGACCCTCCTTCCTAAGCAATCTGTTAAGTATTGACTCAATGCCGTCGCATAAGTACAGTGAATCAGCTTTATTGGTTTCAAACAGGAACAGTGAAGAACAACAAACAGTGGCGCAGGGCTCCTTTTAAACTATCCCGGGCTGGTGTAGCCACGCCCTAGAATAGTTAAGGACCAATGGCATTGCAAAGATAACATCCAATCAGATCAGTTCCCTCCTGGACATTTCTCTGTACTCTGATGGGGTACATTCACACATTAGCCAATAGTATTGTTATAGTTTACAATCCGTATTTGCTCTCAGGCTTAACATGGCTTTTAATATAGCTAGAGACATAACACAATCTTGCTTCTGCTTTCTTCACTCGAGAACTCTTGCCTCTTCAAGCAAAGCAGTCTTGTGGGCAATGCTCCCTCTAAGCTGTGGAGTCTTGTGAGCAAACATTCTACTTTGTGAGCTGCTGGCATTAGAGCTGTGAGCGAGCGATTTGGCTGCTGCACAAATTAGTTTGCTCTGGAGCCCTCCTTCCTGAGCTAAGACAAAAATGTGTGAGCCGGAGGCTAAAAAACTGTGAGCTAGCTCACACTAACTCAGCTTAGAGGAACACTTCTTGTGGGAATAAGTTTAGTGAAAGTGGGGAGAGAGAAAAGGAAGAATAAGGTTTATGTGGTTTGGATATGGGAGGGAATTAGGAAGTGAATGCACCCCAGGCCTCTGTTCTAGAGGGGGCTCTGGAGGAAAGTCATATTTAACCGTGCAATTGTGCAACATTCAAAGTGTTTACCACACAGCTATAAAGCAAGCAGGCCTTTTGTTGTGTAACTCAGGGTTTGTGATCCCTTTAGAAAAGCACTGAACTCTATTACTTTTCCAGTTCCATTCTTGGGCATGAGGGACAAACGGGACACTGGACGTTCCTAAGCAGAGTTACACCTTTCTAAGCCCACTGCAGTCAAGGGTAAAGTTTGAGTCCAGAGGCAACTTTAAGACCAATTCTGGGTATTTTGCATGCGACTTTGTTCTGCCGCTTCAGAGGGTCACGGCTGCCCGCCTGAAGGCAAGGATGCAATTCTGCTTAGGGTGGCACTGCCAGCCTCTGCCAGAGGGTCCTCGATCAACCACTGAATCAGGTGACCAAGCAGACGTGGTATCGTGGAGCAACACCTCCCTTTCCCTTCTTGATGATACAGCACAGATTCCCTAAAATCTCAGCCAGATTCCTTGCAAACACATGCTGCAAAATCCAGAATGGGAAATGCGAATGCTGAAGAAAGTTGCCCCTTGTTTGTAATTGGCCCTGCTCCTGTAACACTACCAAGGGATGCCAACCTCCAGGTGGGTCCTGGGGACTCCCTGGAATTATGGCTCATCTGCAGACCAGCGTCCCCTCTAAGCTGAGTTAGTGTGAGCTAGCTCACGGTTTTTTAGCCTCCAGCTCACACATTTTTGTCTCAGCTCAGTAAGGAGGGCTCCAGAGCAAACTGATTTATGCAGTAGCCAAATGCCTCGCTCACAACTTTAAGCTCACAAAGTAGAACTTGTGCTCACAAGACTCCACAGCTTAGAGGGAGCATTGCTGCAGACTACAGGGTTCAGTTCTGCTGGAGAAAATCAGCTGCTTTGGAGGGCGTACTCTATGGCCTTGTACCCCACTGAGGTCCCTGTCCTCCCCAGGCTCCACCCCCAAATTCCCAGACCCAGTTTCCCAACCTGGATCTGGCAACCCCTTACCCCCCCTCCCACCAGTGGCCAGGAAGGACCTGGAAACCCTATGAGTAAAAAATGAATTTCCTGTAACTGTAATAGTTAGTGTGGTCAAAGACCACAATGCAGCGAATACAGATAATATAGCAGCAATCAGAACAATAGTAAAATATCTCTTATGTGACAATGTATGTTAGAATGTTGAAACATTAAAGGTATTTACAAATTCCATTACCTATCAGATAAAATCAATTTAACCAATTAATTATGATCCCTCGACTCTCACCTAATACAATAGGCTAACCAACCAAATTTAGCCACCATACGAGTTATATTCCGATTTTTATCTGCCAATATAATTGAGAGGAGAGTCCCCCTACCACGCCCTGGATGTGATTTAATAATGGGATTTAGCAATATTTCTCTATTGTGCTGGTATGATCGACAATAAAAAAACCCCATGTTCTAAACTTTCTTCTCCCTTTCTACAAAGACATTCCCTTCGCATGATTTTATTATATCTGGCTTCTAAAATGGCAGAGGGCAAACCCTTGTATCTTAGGAATAGAAACTAAGTAGTCGAAAAAGGCTTCAGCCATGAAATTTCTGGGGAAGAAGAAGAAGAGGTTGGATTTATACCCCGCCCTTCACTCGGAGTCTCAGAGCGGCTTACAAACTCCTCTCCCTTCCCCTCCCCACAACAGACACCCTGGGAGGCGGGTGGGGCTGAGAGAGCTCTGACAGAAACTGCTTTTTTCAAGGACAGCTGTGCCAGAGATTGTGACTGACCCAAGGTCACATCAGCAGGTGCAAGTGGAGGAGTGGGGAATCAAACCCGGTTCTCCCAGATTAGAGTCCGCACACTTAACCACCACTCCAAACTGGAGCCGCCTCCTGTGCGAAACGCAAGAGCACGGCCACTTGGGAGTTATGCCAGCCTGATCTCATTAGGTGAATCTTGGCGTGCGAATTTGAAATGCGGAGGTTTCTCTCCCCCCCACCCCCCGTCGCTGTTCCAGATCTGTTTCTGCACTGCCCGTCCTTTCTCCCTGCACCCCCGTCAACTAATTTGCTGTCTCCTGGTTCATTCCATGGCAGTAATTATTTCTGATGTATATGACAAACCCACAACCTGTTCCCTAGCATGTCCTTTCTCCCCATCATCATCAGCGATTCCCCCCCTCCATGCACACATACACAAGCAGCTGCCTTCTCCTCCTCCTCCTCCTCCTCCCTCTCTGCCATTCACTGGAATTTCTTATTAACCCGTCTTCCTATTTATTCTTCCCCTGCAGAGGTGGACTGTGGCTGCCCTCTGACCAGGACTTGCGTGGGCAGAAGTGGAGGCAGACGCCTCAGGCAGAATATGCACGAGTGCTTGGGGCCTCTGACCTTGCAGCATTTCTGTTCTCGTATTAATGCCTCGGCTGCATCAATCGTTTACTAGCTGAACTAGCTGATGGGCAATTTATATGCAGGGACGGACCCTGGCATGCAGCAACGTATTTAGAGGGCGTCCTTCTGTACCTTGCCCTTCCCAGCTTAGACAGAAGGGCTGCACAGTGGCCGTCCTGTTTTATTCTCGCAGCACTGAACTTACAAGACAGGTTAGATGGCGACAGATAGAGCCAGTTTGGTGTCGGGGTCAGGAGCGTGGACTCGAATCTGGGAGAACCGGGTTTGATTCCCCACTTCTCCACATGCAGCTGCTTGTGTGACCTTGGGCCAGTTATAAAGTTCTTTCAGAGCTGTTCTCTCAAGGGCAGTTCTCGGGAGAGCTCTCTTAGGGTGTCTGTTGTGGGGAGGGGAAGGGAAAGTAGTTTGTAAGCTGCTCTGAGACTCTTCTCTTCTTCTAAATGAAGGGCTGACAAGAAAAGTGGGGTTTTCCTCATCCTGTTTGACCCAGCTTGAATGCCATTGGGAAACAGGTTCCCTTGCTTCCCCACAGCATCAGGTGCATCCATGCACCTCCCAGATTTCCCTCATCTTTCTGGTGATCTTTCCAAAACCTGATTTACTTTAAGACTATCAGAAGAGCCCTGCTGGATCAGACCAGTGGTCTACCTAGTCCAGCATCCTGTCTCACACAGGGGCCAGCCCAGTTCCTCTGGAGGGCCAGCAAGAGGGCATGGAGGCCGAGGCCTTCATTAGAACATCAGAAGAGCCCTGCTGGATCAGACCAGTGGTCTACCTAGTCCAGCATCCTGTCTCACACAGGGGCCAGCCCAGTTCCTCTGGAGGGCCAGCAAGAGGGCATGGAGGCCGAGGCCTTCATTAGAACATCAGAAGAGCCCTGCTGGATCAGACCAGTGGTCTACCTAGTCCAGCATCCTGTCTCACACAGGGGCCAGCCCAGTTCCTCTGGAGGGCCAGCAAGAGGGCATGGAGGCCGAGGCCTTCATTAGAACATCAGAAGAGCCCTGCTGGATCAGACCAGTGGTCTACCTAGTCCAGCATCCTGTCTCACACAGGGGCCAGCCCAGTTCCTCTGGAGGGCCAGCAAGAGGGCATGGAGGCCGAGGCCTCAGTGCCTCTGGATGTGGAGGTTTAATTTGATCTTTTCAGAAAGATCATAGCTAAGATGAAATGGCTAGCCTGTGGATGGGGAAGTCCAGATTTCCCTGGTCCTGCAAATGTTGCCATGGCTGCCCACTGGCAGAAACAGTGTGGCATCACTCCTGGTGGAGCAGCCGGAAGTGACATCACAGCATGCTAGGGTTGCCAACCCCCCCCCCCGATTTGGCAGGGGTCCCCGTTTTTGGGGGGGGTTCTCCCCACCCCCAACACCCACAGCCACCCATCTCCCTCCCTTTAAGGGTGTGCAACCCGTGTTTCATCCCACGCGCGAACTCCACAAGCTTGCAGGGAAAAGCCAGCTTCGTTCTTAAAAGGGAAACGCAGCTTCTCTTAAAGGGGAAATGCCGGCTGCTGGCTACTTTATGTGCGCCCATTGGGCGCGCGGGGGGGGGGGAGAGCGGGGGGCGTCCCCAACGGGACGTCATCATGTCGGGGATGCTCCGCCCCTCCGGGAACGTCCCCCAAAGTCCCCCGCTGGGGACTAAAATGGACTTGGCAACCCTACAGCATGCAAGCGGCTTGAAGTATGCATGTCTGTGATGCCATCCTATGGTATAAAGCTCCCCTTCTCCGGACTCCATCCACAAAGCTCCTGGGGGTTGCCAGTGGAGGGGTGGCAGCCAGTGTTCCCTCTAAGCTGAGTTAGTGAGAGCTAGCTCACAGCCTTTTAGCCTCCGGCTCACACATTTTTGTCTTAGCTCAGGAATGGACGGCTCCAGAGCAAACTAATTTATGCGGTAGCCAAATCGCTCACTCACAACTTTAATGCCGGTAGCTCAGGAAGTAGGATTTTTGCTCACAGGACTCCACAGCTTAGAGGGAGCCTTGGTGGCAACCCTGGGTTCTGCCGGCTTTGGCACCGTTTTTCATACGCTGGTCGCCGGTTGCCGTTGCTCCTGTTCTCCCTGCTGCTGGGTGCTTTAAAAAAATATATTGTCTAGGGTGGTGGTGGGGTGGGTGTGATGGCTGCCTTAGGGGACTGGGCCATGGGAAATGCTGGAAAACCCCTCAAAGGGCAGCCCCCATAGCCACTTGTCAGCCACAACAGCCACGGAGAAACCACCCAAGATAGTCCGCATGTAGAAAACCACCATATCGGAGCTGGAAACTGGTTCATCTGGCGAGGACTCTGTCTGAGCAGGGGGCAGCAACCCCGAAAAGTCCCTACAAGTTGCGGAAGAGAAGAGAGAAGAAGAAGCAAAGGCTGAAGGACTCTGAATTGTGCCTTTGAGAACTTTGGTTCTTGGGGATGATTGGGGGCACTGTTATTGGGCAGTTAAATGTAAACTGGGAGGGTAAAAAGTTTTAAAAGTTTGACACAGTTCATAAAAAGAAAAAAAGATGAAAAGACTGGATGTATAAAAGCTAGTGGAGGATCTCCTCTTGGGTTTTTTAGATAGTAGTGGGTACTTTACTTTCTCCCGTATGTGTAGTCTCCCCCTCCCTTTTTTCTGTTGTAGTTTTTTGTAGTGATAAAAAAACCAATATAGAAGTCTTATTTTTAGTTCTTAAGGTAAACACCGGAATGTACGACTGTTGATACAATAAAATATCCTAAAATTCTGTATTTCTTCCACTAGGATTGCTTCAATATTAGCAATTTTCACTGCTCGTAACATTCTTGTTTCTCAACACTTTGTTGTATAATGTTTAGCTTGGCTAATGTTTGATGTCACGTTCGTTGCACAATATTGATATGTATTTGTTTATCTTTCTGCCTCAGCTTTCTTGACTATGGAATTGTTGTACGATTTCACTATTGATTATTAAACGAATCCCCCCCCCCAAAAAATAATATATATATTTGAGCTCTCGCTCCCGTTCACGCTGCGGTTTCGCTTCCAGGTCACGGGAAGTGCGTTTGCGGGGACTGTGTCTGCGACCCGGACTGGAAGGGGACCTACTGCAATTGCACCACCCGGACCGACACCTGCCTGTCCAGCAATGGGATGATCTGCAGTGGACTCGGGCGGGGCTACTGTGCCTGTGGGAAGTGCATCTGCACCCAGCCTGGCTCTTACGGAGACACCTGTGAGAAGTGCCCCACCTGCCCCGATGCCTGCACCATCAAGAGGTGAGTAAGGGACGAGCCACTTCCAAACCCACCGCTGCCAGGTAGGGCTGCCAGCTTCCGGGGGGCCAGGAGATCTCCCAGAATTACAACTGATTTCCATATGACAAATGTCAGTTCTGCTGGAGAAAATGGCTGCTCTGGAGGGTGACTCTATGGTATTATACCCCACTGAGGTCCCCCCCCTCCCCACATCCTGCTGTCCACAGGCTCCACCCCCAATTCTCCAGGAATTTCCCAACCTCGAGCTGGCAACCCTACCGGTCTCACCATTGGCCCTGCTACACTCTCCGATCTGCAAAATGCCACCCCTTAGCACCCTGGCTCCACCCTCTGAGTTCCTGACACCCTCTAGCTGGCCATTGCTGCTTCCTCAGCCTTTATGGTGTCAGGAAACAGACGAAATCCCATTCTCCCCTTCCAGTTTGGTTCCACTGTCTTATCTCCCTATCAGACTACACCTCACTGGGCTTTTCTGCATTCTCATTTTCATCACTTGAGAGTTCCTGTTTCTTTGAGGGGGGGTGTCCAAATGTTTTGTTCCCTCTAGTCAGGGGCCGTTTCGTAGAAAAAGAGCTAGGGGAACTCATTAGCATAACTCATTAGCATATGCCACACCCCTTGACATTACCGAAAGTGTGTCATAAGGCCACACCCCCTGACATCACCGGAAGTGTGTCATAAGGCCACACCCACCACTCAGTCTTAGTCTTAAAGGTTAGTCTTAAAGGTGCTATTTGAACTCTTGGACTATTTTGCAGCAACAGACTAACACAGCTACCTCGGGGAAGCTCCTGGATGGGGCTGGGAGTCCTTGCGGAGGCCACGTGGAGTGGCCTCGGCCAGGCAGAGGGGGAGGACGCCAACTTACCCTCCTGCTTCTTCCTCCTTCTGCAACAGAATGAGGCTGGAAGAGATGCCTGGCAGGGCTGGTGAAGAGCCTGGATGAACCTGGAGCCTCAACGGAGAGCTCCAAAGGATGGGGCAAGGCAGGGAGACAAAATGAACAGAAAAACCCGTCTAGCAAATCGAAAGACAATAGAGCAAGATTCAAGGCCAGCAGCACCTTCGAGACGAACGAGGTGTCCAAGCGATAAGCGTTCGAGTCCAAACTCCTTTTGTCAGGTACTTTCATCAGAAGAAAATAGCCTGTCCCTCCTGCGGAGACTTTGGAAGGGATGCCCAAACCCGAGACCTGCAGCGTGTTCCTGGCAGGGTACCTGTCTGGACGAAGTGAAGGGACATACTTGTAGGTCAGGCAGCTCAGGGGTGGTAGAAGAACTGAGCCCAGGACTGCTGCAAGACTTGAGAGCCAGTTTGGTGTTGTGGTTAACTGCACGGACTCTAATCTGGGAGAACCGGGTTTGATTCCCCACTCCTCCACTTGCAGCTGCTGGAGGACCTTGGGCAAATGGAACTAATCTTGGATTAAGAAAATTTAACATCAAGAGCACCGCACTTTACTTAATGATTGTTTTATACTGTTTAATGATTGTTTTATGTTGTTTTAACTCCAAAAATAGCCCTGCTGGGCAGGCCTTCATGGTACCTGGTAGGCACAGATGCCTGGCAGGGCTGGTGAAGAGCCTGGATGAACCTGGAGCCTCAACGGAGAGCTCCAAAGGATGGGGCAAGGCAGGGAGACAAAATGAACAGAAAAACCCGTCTAGCAAATCGAAAGACAATAGAGCAAGATTCAAGGCCAGCAGCACCTTCGAGACGAACGAGGTGTCCAAGCGATAAGCGTTCGAGTCCAAACTCCTTTTGTCAGGTACTTTCATCAGAAGAAAATAGCCTGTCCCTCCTGCGGAGACTTTGGAAGGGATGCCCAAACCCGAGACCTGCAGCGTGTTCCTGGCAGGGTACCTGTCTGGACGAAGTGAAGGGACATACTTGTAGGTCAGGCAGCTCAGGGGTGGTAGAAGAACTGAGCCCAGGACTGCTGCAAGACTTGAGAGCCAGTTTGGTGTTGTGGTTAACTGCACGGACTCTAATCTGGGAGAACCGGGTTTGATTCCCCACTCCTCCACTTGCAGCTGCTGGAGGACCTTGGGCAAATGGAACTAATCTTGGATTAAGAAAATTTAACATCAAGAGCACCGCACTTTACTTAATGATTGTTTTATACTGTTTAATGATTGTTTTATGTTGTTTTAACTGTTTGTTATGGCATTTGCCTCTGTTGTAAGCCACCCTGAGCCCGTTGGGGAGGACGGGGTATAAATCTAATTAATAAATAAATAAAATAAATAAGCCATAGTTCTTACAAGAGCTGTTCTTGAAAGGGCAGTCCTCAAAAGAGCCCTCTCAGCTCCACCCACCTCACAGGGTGTCTGTTGTGGGGAAGGGAGAGGAGTTTGTAAGCCGCTCTGAGACTCCGAGTGAAGGGCAGGGTATAAATCCAATCTCCTCCTCCTCCTCCTCCTCCTCCTCCTCTTCTTCTTCTGGCTGGACACTCCACGATATCGATGCTGCCGGCCTGGGATGGGATTGGCAAGGATGGGCCCGGGGACAGCCACTGCTTTCCTACCCTGACATCGCCTGTTTCTTCCTCCTGTGCAGGGAGTGTGTGGAGTGCAAGAAGTTTGAGAGGGGGACCCTGATGGAGCAAGACACCTGTAGCCGAAACTGCCGGGATGAAATCGAGTCGGTGCAGGAGCTGGGTGAGCATCCGCCACACTGTTCTGTCTCACTCTTCCTCCCAGAATGCCCAGCATGTCGGCTCTTCTCTCCTCCATCTATCCTCGCACAACAAACCGCGAGGTCGGCTCGCCAGAGAGGTGGCAAGTGGCCCATGTGCTTCCTGACTGGATTCAAACCTGTGTGTGGGTGAGCATCCGCCACACTATTCTATCTCACTCTTCCTCCCAGAATGCTCAGCATGTCGGCTCTTCTCTCCTCCATCTATCCTCGCACAACAAACCACGAGGTCGGCTCGCCAGAGAGGTGGCAAGTGGCCCATGTGCTTCCTGACTGGATTCAAACCTGTAATTTATTTCAAAGCGTTGAAGACATACTCAAACACGTTCTTTGTTAGAACTGGGGATACACAGTTAGGTCAAGCATAATAAAGGAACTTCAAATAGATACAGATCCAATGAATTGCTTTCCCGCTGGCGGGCTAATGAAACGGTTGCGCGCCCAGTACGTGGGAACCAGGCAGGACATCAGACAAAACACAGGTGCAGTACTCATGGGAAAATCAATAGGCAAGCATTACAGCATCTTCTCCCCCACACAACCTCCAGCAGTTATCTTAAGCATTCCAAAGCAGGAGCAGGATGATAGAAACCAAGCCGGGTGTAACAGGGAAAGGATATGTACACAGAGGTCACAGAGGTCGTTTTCCGCCGTTTCAGCCACCAGCTCTTCTTCGGACTCGGCAGCAGCCGGTTCGTTTCCCTCCGAACCTTGGGCTGCCTGCAGAGCTTTGGAGAAACGCGGTTTAGCCATCCCCTTCTTCCCCGACAGCGGTGTCTTCGGGCTAGGGGTAGGCGGCTTGTCTTTGACTTGACGGCTGCCACAATCCACAGCGAAATGCCCCTTCTCCCCGCACTTGAGACAGAGCCCCATCTTCATCCGTAGTTCCCTTGCCGATTCCGACAGGCGTTGAGTCTTGGGTTTAGAGGCACCGACAGCGGCGGGTCTGTTGGTCGTAGCAGCCAGGTCGAGTTTGATGGTGGTGAGCCGGTCTTCTGCATTTTCAGCTTCT
>NW_015167701.1:16848-24626 GCF_001447785.1 Gekko japonicus
TTGTTTTTTGCTGTCGTTGAAGAAGTCAATCGCACTGAAGAATTTGTAAGTGTGTGGGAGGGCGGTATTCTTGTTCTGGACAGTACTCATCCCCATGGCAGGGAGCGGCTGGCGATGGGGGAGGAGGCAGTGGGTGCCCCTGCACCCACTGTTGTCGGTGCAGGCCAAGTGAAGCTCAGCTTGCCCCTGGCTGTTTTCATGGTCCCAGCCCACCTGTGCTTTCCTGTCCTCCGTCTGCTCCCATTGGTCTCAGCCAAACTGACGTCTGAGCCCGTTGGGTGCAGTGGTTAGGAGCCTGGACTGTAATCTGGGAGAACCGGGTTTGATTCCCCACTGCTCCGCATGCAGCTACTGGTGCGACCTTGGGTCAGTCACAAGTTCTCTCGGAGCTGTTCTCTCAAGGATAGTTCTGGAAAGAGCTCTCTCAGCCCCACCGACCTCACGGGGTGTCTGTTGTGGGGAGGGGAAGGGAGATTGTAAGCCGCTCGGAGACTCCTTTTGGGTAGTGAAGGGTGGGGTATAAATCCAATCTCCTCCTCCTCCCCGTCCTGCAGGAAGTTGACTGAAAACACCCAGACAGATTTGTTTCAAAGGCTCTGAGCGTCGACAAATGCAGCACAGAGCACAGAATCCCTTATGACCAGGGGTCAAATCAGAGAGAACAGTTTTGTCCTTCACATACTGTGCCCGGACGAAGTGCGTGTCCAGTGGCACCTTTAAGACCCACAAAGTTTTGTTCAAGGTATACCCAGAATTAGACTTTGTTGGTCTCCGAGGTGCCACTGGACTCGAACTTTGTTCTGCGGCTTCAGACCGACACGCCGACCCACCCTGAACCATTCTCTGTCTGCTGTGGTCAGCCAAGTGGTCACTGCTGGGGACCCAGAAGGCTCCTCTGGAACGGGCCCTTAGCGTGACAGACGGCTCTTGTGTTCTCTCCTCCCCGCCACACCTCCCCTTGCAGGATACCATGGAAAAGACGCCGTGAACTGCACGTACAAGGACGAGAACGACTGTGTGGTCCGCTTCCAGTATTATGAGGACTCCAGTGGCAAGTCCATCTTGTACGTCATCGACGAACCAGGTGAGGGACGCATGACCAGGCTGTGATCTCCAGAGGGCAGGCAGGGGCCAAGTCTGGGAGATCCGGGAACGAAGCTCCTTTAGGAAATTAAACCGCACATTGCCATATTTAGGCTGCAATCACACACACGACATCAGGGGTGTCAAACTCATTTGTTACGAGGGCCAGATCAGACGTAAATGAGACGTTGTTGGGCCGGGCCATGTATGTGTCATAAAATGTCATGCCAGAGAGCAGAGATATAAACTTGATAAAGGGCACAAACACAAAGGTTTTTTTCCCCACTTAAAATAAAACATGCTTAAAACGTTAGCTCTGTAAGCTGCAAACCTACTTTTGATTTATCGACATTCACCATAGAAATCTGGAGTTCTGAGTTTAGGACCCAGGTTAGAACATGAAATGGCTGAGCGATTAAGAGAGTCTGGCGAAGCAAAGCGATGATGCAGCAGCAGCAGCAGAACTGGAAGCAGGAGATGGCCGGTTCCACTGTGGGCCTGATGGAAGCCCTCTGGGGGCCTGATCCGGCCCCCCGGCCGCATGTTTGACACCCCTGCACGATATAATCCACTTTCAATGCAGTTTCCAACTGGATTTTACTGTGTGAACTGGCAAAAATCCAGTTGGAAAGTACATTGAAAGTGGATTGAAAGTGTATTATTGAGCGTGTGTGATTGCAGCCAAAGATTCAGATTGGGACCTTGGGGCAGGGGTGTGGGGGGTTAACCCCCCCCCCCATGCCATGCTTGCTCCCCCTTGCACTTGGTGTTGCCCTGCGGGGGGACACATACCAAAATCGGGGTGGTGTTTGTCTGTCTCTCCCGCAAGACAAAATGCCCCTCGGGCAAGGTTAGTGTGCAAATGCCTCAGACTTAGAATAATAAAGTCATAGAGTGGGGAGGGTCCATAGAGGCCATCTAGTCCAACCCCCTGCGCAGTGCAGGATCAGCGTTAAGCATCCCTGACAAGTGTTCATCCAGCTGCTGTTTGAAGACCCCCAGTGAGGGGGAAGCTCACCGCCTCCCTAGGCAGCCCATTCCACTGCTGAAAACTCTTACTCTAAAACAAAAATTTTCTAATATCCACCCGTGCCTTCCTGCCCTTAATTTAAACCTATAGTTGCGAGTTCTCTCCTCTGCCGCCAACAGGAACAGCTCCTTCCCCTCCTCTAAGTGACACAGCCCTTCAAATCCTTCAAGAGGGCAATCCTGTCCCCCCTCTGCCTCCTCCTCTTCTCCAGACTGAACATTCCCAAGTCCCTCAGCCTTTCCTCACAGGGCTTCTTGGTCTCCAGGCCCCCAATCTCCTCTGCACCCGCTGCATTCTGTCCACATCCTTTTTGAGAGCCAGTCTGCTGTCGTGGTTAAGTGCGTGGACTCTAATCTGGGAGAACCGGCTTTGATTCCCCACTCCTCCACTTGCAGCTGCTGGATGACCTTGGGCAAGTCATCGTTCTGTCAGAGCTGTCCTTGAAAGGGCAGTTCTTGAAAAAGAGCTCTCCCAGCCCCACCGACCTCACAGGGTGTTTGTTGTGGGGAGGGGAAGGGAAAGGAGTTTGTAAGCCGCTTTGAGACTCCCTTGGGTAGTGAAGGGCGGGGTATAAATCCAATCTCCTCTTCGCTTCTTCTTCTTGAAGTGAAGCCTCCAGAACTGCATGCAGTACTCCCGGTGTGGCCTGACCAAAGCAGTGTACAGCAGGACTGTGACGTCTTGTGATCTGGCTGTTATGCTGTCTCTGGCCTCCCTGTCCTTTAGGCTCAGATATACGGGGGTCTGGGTGTGGTTTCTCAGTGGTGCATATAAGGTACTCTCTTTATGCTCAAGTGTCCTTTCCTTTCTTGCTGGCCTCTTTAAGGAATTAGGTTGAAGGATTCAGTAAGCCAGGGCCTAGCCTGAAATTCAGCCCTGAAGCTGATTCTTACATTGTCACAACTCGGAAAACCTCCCAGGCGCTTTGAGCTAGCTCATGGAGGGGGTTTGTTATTTTATGTGACAGAGACTCGTGGGCGCCGACCTAAACTCCTTGGAGGCAAAATGGAACAAAACAGATGGAACTAGATGTCTGTAGCACCCTACAGACCTTCACAGGCCAAACCCAAAAACAGACAGCTCCCTGCCCCAAGGAGTTTACAGTGTGGAAGGGGAGAGGAGATGCTGGAGAGTAAAAGGCGAAGGTCAGCCACTGCAGCTGCATCTAACAGGCATTCTTTTCAAGATGAAGTTGGTTTGATGGGGAAAGGGGATTTTGCGGCAAGATCTGATGGGCGTGGCATCAGTTTCAGGAGGGTGGAGGGTGCCAATGTACGAATTCAGCAGCTCAGCCAGCTCCCAAACCTCAGTGGCAGAGAAAGGATTGGCAATCCCTCCTGGACCTGCACTGCAGCTAGCTGAGTTCAGGTCAACCCTTTTTGGCATTCCCTGGCTTGCAGTGATAAAACATCTTGAACTAGCCCCAACTGGGAAATGAGTCCTAGGATTTGAGGCAGTTAGGGTTGACAAACCCCCCCATGGGGGTGGGTTTCCCCCCGTTTTCCGCCCCCCAATTCGCCGTGGGCCAGCTGGCTGGCGGGCAGAGCACCGCCCCCAAAGAGCCCCATTGTGTCTGACATGCCCGGTGTGATGACGTCAATGTGCTGGACACGTCATTCGGGGGACGTTCTAGCATTTGAGTAAAAACTCTATGGTGACCATAGAGTTGTGGGGGGTTTTACCCAAATGCTAGAGCGTCCCCTACACAACATGCCTGTCACGATGACCTCACTTCCAGGTGATGTCATCACGGCATGCATGCTTTACGCGTGCACAAGGAGACTCCAGGAAGTGGGCTGGAGCCCCCCACCGGGACCCAGGTAAGACCTGGCAACCCTAGAGACAGTCTGAGCAGTGGGAGAAATAAAGGTGAATGGCTTTGGCAAGAAGGCAGCCAGGGAGTGGGGTAAGGACCAGGTGTTCTCCTACACCAGTGGTGGAGAACCTATGGCAGGGGTGCCAGAGGTGGCACTCGAAGTACTCTCTGTGGGCACGCGTGCCATCGCCCCAGCCAGGCCCAGACCACCATTAAAGTGTCGAATCCTCTGCCAAATCATTTTAAGTCAATGAGAGCATTTGGGATTGCTTTCCTTACTTTGTTTGGATCCTCTTACGTTGATGTATGAGTTGTTTTTTCTAAAATAAAACCTCCGTATTCAGGTTAAATGGCCGTGTTGGCACTTTGCGATAAATAAGTGGGTTTTGGGTCGCAGTTTGGGCACTCGGTCCCTAAAAGGTTCGCCATCACTGTCCTACACCTAGCAAGGAAGAATCAATAACACCGGTCTATGGGGAAGAATATTTCACCCTGGATTTGTATGTGTACAGCCGGCAGGAGAGGACTGAAACGGATTAGTTAGGGCTTTTGTATAATTTCTTCCTGTGTTATTTCCCGTCACTATGTGGCGTCAGATTCTTAGAAATTCTGAATCTCAACCCTTTACTGTTTCCACATATCTCCCCTTACAAAATGAACGTGGTGTGATTCATAACCACAGGGTTTATTCCGGTTCCATCATGCCCGCAGGTTTAGCAGGAAAAAGCCCTGTCCACAGGCCAGAAATGTTACAAATGCCGAGGGGATAGAAGAACGCGCGGAGGGAGATGCCAGGGGTGTGGCCTGGCCACACAGTAAGGAGAAAGGGCACGAGAGGTCTTGTACCAGATGATGGCTTTGAAGAAACTGCCCTCAATATAAAACGTAAAGCGTTTGGTGTAGTGGTTAAGTGCGCAGACTCTAATCTGGGAGAACCGGGGTTGATTCCCCCACTCCTCCACTTGCACCTGGCTGGATGACCTTGGGTCAGTCACAAGCTCTGGCACAGCTGTCCTTGGAAAAGAGCAGTTTGTGTCAGAGTTCTCTCAGCCCCACCCACCTCACAGGGTGTCTGTTGTGGGGAAGGGAAGGGAAAGGAGTTTGTAAGCCGCTCTGAGACTCCAAGTGAAGGGCGGGGTATAAATCCAATCTCTTCTCTTCTTCTTCTTCTTCTTAGTGCCAGATTGCCTCCGATTTGTACGTGCAGCCGTTGTGACGTGCAGGCCTTTCTGAGGGGAAGCCGCCAAGTGTGGGGGCTGGCTCATGCTCCTGAGAATACAACCTGAGATTTTAGTATGCCACCCAAAAGCTAAGATTCCAACTGAAAATGACACACAACCCCCCAGAACTAGAGTCTCAGGTAGGGTTGCCAGCTCCAGGAATGAAAATTCCTGGAGATTCTGGGGATGGAGCCTCGGGTAGGACAAGGCCTGGGGAGGGGAGAGACTTCAGTGGGGTAGGATGCATAGAATCCACCCCCCAAAGTGCCCATTTTCTCCAGGGGCGCTGATCTCTGTCACCTGGAGTTCAGTTCTGATCCCAGGAGATCTCCATAATTGGTGGGCGCATTGGGGGGGGGGTGCTAGAAGGTAGCCTCGTCTAGTGTACAAAAAGACCTGGAGCCGGCCCCGTGCGTGTGCAGTGATGGATTTGCTGTTCTGGCCACCGGGATGGCCTGCTCCCCCCCACACACACACACCTTGGTTAGACCAACAGAGTGGCGAGAAGGAGAGTGCCCAGCTGGGTCGAGGCAGAGTGGGGCAGTCTGGGCTGGCAAGGAGGGGGAGTACCAGAGCTCCTCCTTTCTTCTAGCTGGCTCTTTCTTTCTCCCTCCTTGGGGGGGGGCAGGCTGAGGGGAGGCCCCTTTTCCAATGTTCCCTCTAAGCTGTGGAGTCTTGTGAGCAAAAATTCTACGATGTGAGCTATTGGCATGAAAGTTGTGAGCGGGTGATTTGGCTCCTGCATAAATTAGTTTGCTCCTGGAGCCCTCCTTCCTGAGCTAAGACAAAAATGTGTGAGCTGGAGGCTAAAAAACTGTGAGCTAGCTCACACTAACTCAGCTTAGGGGGAACAGTGCAGTCACCACCCTATTTTTGAATGAGAAAACCTAAAGAAAAATTCAGATTTTGCATGTGTTTTTTTTTTTAATGGAAATGGAAGTGCTTTTTTACTTCCTGGCGTCTCTTGACTTGAAGCTCTTAAGTCAGAAGCATGAACCGACTTACACGGGTTGCAAAATATTGTAGGCCGTGATTCACAGGGTGTTCTTTGTCTGGGCTTCTGAGTCAGCCTGTTTTGACATTTCGGCTGGCTATCATGCTGGTCTATCAGACAAGGGGAGAGAAGGAGGGCCTTGGTATTGCAGCGGCCTCCGGCAGGGCAGAAACGCCTGCTCCTTAGGCACCGTGATGAGACCTTGTCGCAAGAGACCTTGTGGCTATCCCAGCCCCCAAACAGGATAGAAAAGTCATGTCTGATTGCACAAGGTGAGCAAACCAAGAGACCCACCCCAGACCACAGGGCTTTCGGAAAGCCTCTGGTGTCTCTGACCCACAACCTCAGGGAGTGGAGGAGGTTGACGCACTGGAACCCACCACAGGGGTGAGGCTTGGGTGGATTTCAGCGGCACCTGGGCAGACCCAGGGAGGGAGAAATCTGAGACCAGCTAAGGCCTCGTGGGAAACCCCAGGTCCAGCCGCTGCCTGCCGCACAGCCAGGGACTGTTGAGTACCCAACATAGGAATGGAAAAAACCCAAACACACACAGGACGAGGAGGAAGCTGCCGAGGGGATATGTCACTCTTTGGTCAACTCTCTGGCACGGGCTTGGTGAGAGCAACCAACAACTCACCAAAACATTTGCGGGTGGCAGCCGGAAGGTCATTCAGACCTTTGAGTCTCCTGCCGGAGCCGTTGAAGGTCCAGCTGGTTATATGGTCAGTCGGTTGGTTTTTATTTTAAAAATGTAAAAAAAAAAGGTGCAAAATATTAAGGTAAAGGTAAAGGTTCCCCTTGCTCGAAAGCCAGTCGAATCCGACTCTAGGGTTGCGGTGCTCATCTCTGTTTCAAAGCCAAAGAGCCAGCGCTGTCCGAAGACGTTTCTGTGGTCATGTGGCCGGTATGACTTAACACCAAGGCGCACGGAACGCTGTTACCTTCCCACCGAAGTGGTACCTATCTATCTACTTGCAATGTCTTGCTTTCGAACAGCTAGGTTGGCAGAAGCTGGAACTAGAGACGGGAGCTCACTCCGTCTTGCAGCAACTCGGGTCTCGAACTGCTGAACTACTGACCTTCCACAGCCTGCAGTTCAGCGTCTTAACCACTTGAGCCACCGCAGCAAAATATTACCAAATGACATATGGCAAAATATTAACATGACATTAGAGTTAACTGAATGATACATATGGTCTCTGGATGCCAGCCTCCGGGTGGGGCCTGGAGATCCCATGTCCAGACGACAGAGATCAGTTCCCCTGGAGAAATTGGCTGCTTTGGAAGATGGACTCTGTGGCCTTGCCCCCCGCTGATGTCCCTGTCCCCCGTAGTCTCCATCTTCCAATCACCAGGAGTTTCCCTGCCGGTGGCCAAGGAGGACCTGGGAACCCTAATATGGTAGCATCCGATCGATGGCTTTATTGTTCCACACAGGGGTAATTTCGTGGAAAAAGAGGTGCAGGAGCTCATTAGCATAACTCATTAGCATAGCCTATTTGCATATGCCGCACCCCCTGACATCACCAGAAGTGTGTCAGAAAGCAACACCCACCGTTCAGGCTCCACTGGACTGTTTTGGATTGCTAGCTATTGGGGGGGGGACGTGCAGATCTGCCCTCACAGAGGAGGGAG
>NW_015167701.1:25092-48582 GCF_001447785.1 Gekko japonicus
CTTACTGAGGGCTGCTGGGAGCAGGGGGTGGGGCTTGTTGCATGTGCCCGCCCCCTGGGCTCTTTACTGCCGGAGCGCTGCTCCTGTGCACTCCTGCAGGAAATGACCCCTGGTTCCACACCGTCTCATTTGCACTTATGAAAGGGTGTTGAACTTGCACGGGTGAACCTGAATCATAGAGCTGGGGCCCAAAGGCCATCTGTCTCTCTATCCCTGGGGGCCTGTTCTGTAAAGCAAGAACAATGCCCCCAGGCCCCTGTAGCCAGGATTTTGTAATTTAAATAAGTCAGGGGGCACTGATGTCACAAAATTAGAAATACAATTTAAAATAATTTTTTTTTAAACTCACTTTTGCAGTTGCCACTCTGCCTGCCTATGCGGAGAAGCAAGCCGCGCTTGGGGAAGGGGAGGTGGTGGGGAGTCCTCGGGGCGGCCCAGAGAGCCAGGGGGCTGAGGGCTGGATGGAGGGGGGGCTTGGCAGGAAGTCAGGGGGCCAGGCCCCGAAGTGCCCCACTGTAGCGACGGGCCTGGCTCCCTCTGCTATTGGCCTCTTTTTCCTCAGGGCCCCTTATGCGCTGGGGCCGCATTCATGGATTCACTGACCACTCCCATTTCCTTCCTCCCTGCCTGAGAGGCTGATAGAGGGCTCCTTCTGTGAACAAGAGGATGGGTTGCTCGGTCTAGTCCAGCAAAGTCTTTCTGGTGTTAGGTGCCAGTTTGGTGCAGTGGTTAAGTGCCTGGACTCTAATCTGGGAGAACCAGGTTTGATTCCCCACTCCTCCACTTGCACCTGGCTGGATGACCTATGGCAAGCCGTAGCTCTGATAAGAGCTGTTCTTGAAAAAGAGCCGTTTCTGTCAGAGCTCTCTCAGCCCCGCCTCCCTCACAGGGGTGCAGCTGGCAACCCTAGTGTTATGTATAGGCAGAAGGTTACTTACGGCATGGTTCGATACATTAGCTGGAGCTTCAAGCACAAGCTCCATAGACACACAGTATTGTAAACCCGGCTGTCAGATTGGTCCCTGTTGCGAGACAGACCAATCCAGGGGGACTCTGATTCTGGCGGGAACGAATCCCATTGGTCCCAAGCCAGCAAAGGTTCTGTATTGAAAGGCACTTGCTTATTCTTACACTGTAATGCTACAAGTATGCCTGAGCTTCTGACAAGGCTCTATAGGAGCCCTGGTATTCTAAAGTGCACGTTCTGATTGGCTGCTTTGCACAGTGGGCCAATCAGAGCATAGGAATGGTTCTGGAGGGAACAACACCCATTGGCTGTTAAGTACACATTGTGATTGGTTGTTAGCTGTGTTGGGGGCGTGGTTTGGACCATTCAAATCATATATATAAGTCAGCTTGGGTTTCTATGTCTTTGCGTCTTGAAGTCTCTGTCTGTCTTGTGTTGTTATGAGCTGAATAAAATGAAATCACTTGTTCAAGAAGCTGCCTCGATCTCAGTTCATAATACCTAGAGTGGTGGGGGCAGCATAATCTGAAGCTGGGCAGCCGTCAGAGCGCAGGGCTTCTAGCAGGGCCCGCTGACAGCCAAACGCTGCCCGTGTGCTTCCTCTCCTGCCTGCCACATGAGCCACCCAGCTTTGTTGCGAAAGGGGTGCTGCAGACAGTAGGAAGTTTGGCAGGCAGGTGGGGGAAGAGGGTGGGGGTGGGGGAGGCCTGGGGGGGAGCAGCGGGGGGAGGGGGGGCATGCCGGAACCTGGAGCCACCCCGGGTGGTGGGGGGAGACACACGGCTCTGTGTAATGGCTCGCCTCTCCCTTCCAGACTGTCCCAAAGGGCCCGACGTCCTGGTCGTCCTCCTTTCGGTGACGGGAGCCATCTTGCTCATCGGCTTGGCCGCCCTGCTCATCTGGAAGCTACTCATCACGATTCACGACCGGAGAGAATTTGCCAAGTTTGAAGAAGAGAGAGCAAGAGCAAAGTGGGACACGGTGAGAAATATCAGGGCGGCGGGACAGGGCGGACAAGGGAGGGCCTGCGAAGTTTCTCCCGCCTTCCCAAACTCCGCCCTCCCAAGGCTCCACCCCCAAACTTCCGGGAATTCCCCAGTCAGGAGTTTGCACCCCTCGTTCATCACTACTCATGTATCCTATCTTTAATATTTTTCTCTCTATTCCAGGCCAACAACCCATTATACAGGGGAGCCACCTCCACGTTCACCAACGTCACGTACCGTGGGAACTCGTGAGGGGGAGCGTGGGGCGGGAGCCTTGACGGGCCCCCCTTGCTCACATGTTTACAGAATATGTGTTGTTGCTGGCTTGTATGTTTTGTATGTCGCGTGTGCGTGATATTTTAACAGCAGTTTGCTCAAGGGCCTTTGCTCTGCGTGCTCCGCCGTCGCGTGTGGATGCCCATGGGATGACCCTTCTATGAACCTCCTTTTACCTCAGCTCGCATGCGGGCCACACCCATACACTGGAGAAGGAGGAAGCGGGACTTGCTCTTTCATGGGGGTAGTGCTGCAAAGCGCCGTTGGCCGCAAGATGCTCCAGTTGAATAAAATTTGGGAGCAGGGTGGGGGGTTTTTTTGGGGGGGAGAACTGGGACATGATGTCACTCAGAAGAGGTTTCACTGATGAAGTTTGGAAACAGCGGATTGAAAAAACACACTCCTCCCGTTGGGAATTCCGAAGCTCCTTAGGAACTGAGCCCTCTGCAGATTGAGTCCGGTTCGTAATGGCCCCGGCAACCCCCACTCTGCCGCTGTGAACCTTTTCTGTTTCCAGTTCAATTTACCAGCAAGCCTCACCAGGGATCTGAATGCCAGTGGGAACGCAGATCTCGTGGATTCTGGTGTCTCGCTATCAATCTCAGGATTCATAACAGCCAGGTTCCAGTCCAGGAGCACCTTAGAGCCTACAATATTATTTGGGGATATAAGTTTTTGAGAGTCAGAGCTCCCATATTTGATGAGTCATAGAATCATCGAGTTGGAAGGGACCTCCAGGGTCATCTAGTCCAACCTGCTGCACCAGGCAGGAAATTCACTTACCTCCCCCCTCCACACCTGCAGTAACCACTGTTCATGCCCAGAAGATGACAAAAAACCTCCAGGATCCCTGGCCAAACCGGCCTGGAGAAAAATTGCTTCCTGACCCCAATGTGGCAATCAGTATTTCCCTGGGTATGTAAGAAAGGGCTTCTCGTGATCTGCCTCAGTTCACAGAATCAGCATTGCTGTCAAATGGCCATCTAGCCCCTGTTTGAAAACCTCCAAAGAAGGAGAGCCCACCACCTCCCGAGGAAGCCTGTTTGGCCATCTAGCCTCTAGTGCCCACCACCTCCTGAAGAAGCCTGTTCCACTGAGGAACTGCTCTGTCTGTCAGGAAGTTCTTCCTAATGTTTAGCCGAAAACTCTTCTGGTCCGACCTTCTGGAGCAACAGAAAAGAACTCCGCTCCATCCTCTAGATGACAGCTCTTCAAGTACTTGAAGTTGGTTCTCATATCACCACTCAGTGGTCTCCTCTCCAGGCTAAACAGACCCAGCTCCTTCAGCCTTTCCTCACAGGACTTGGTCTCCAGACCCCTCACCATCTTTGCTGCCCTCCTCTGGACATGTTCCACCTTGTCTGTATCCTTCTTAAATTGTGGTGCCCTAAACTGAACACAATATTTTAGGTGAGGTAAACCAGAGCAGAGTAAAGCGATACCATCACTTCGCATAATCTGGACACTATACTTCTGTTGACTCTCCAAAGCTTGTACCTCAAGAAGCTTGTTGGTCTCAAACGTGCTCCTGGATTCGAGTCTAGTTTTTCTACTGCAGAACAATATGTCAACCCTCTGAAACAGAGTTCATAAGAACTACATCTCTCATGGATCCTTCCTTCTTGGAGGTTGGCATAGTTACGTATAAGCTCTAATGCAGTTCCCAAAAGTCAGCAAATACCGTGCTACAGACAATTACAAAGTATCTCAAGTAATTTTTTTGGGGGGGGGTTATATATTATTTTTTCTATATTTCTTACAAATTATTCACAATTATATTAATTATCGTATAAACATTAATACATAGAAAGAATCGTATATTCAAACATCTAAGTATCGTCTCTTTATGTATCACAAAAGATATTGCACAGCCCCTGTATGAATATCAGTCCTCCTTAATTGTACAAACGTTTTAAGAGAGAGGGCTCCTTTAAGTCTATTTTGAATAAGTGCTCAGTCTTCCTCCAAAGAAATATAGAAAAAATAATATATAAAAACGAAGGAAAAAATAAATTACTTGAGATACTTTGTAACCGTCTGTAGCACGGTATTTGCTGACTTTTGGTATTTCCTACTTACCGTGGGTCCTGTTTTGATTTTGTCTAACGCAGTTCCCAGCAGCAAGACTTCCCTTGACTACAGCATCACTTCCACTGGTTAAGTTCTGGGAAAGGAAAAGGGGAGCTCCCAGTAGGGGCTGGAAAGTCCCATCCAATGCTCCCTCTAAGCTGTGGGTTCTTGTGAGCAACAATTCTACTTTGTGAGCAACTGGCATTAAAGTTGTGAGCGAGCGATTTGGCTGCTGCATCAATTAGTTTGCTCTGGAGACCTCCTTCCCGAGCTGAGACAGAAATCTGTGAGCCGGAGGCTAAAGGACTGTGAGCTAGCTCACACTAACTCAGCTTAGAGGGAACACTGGCTCCCATCTAGTTTCTTGCGACATCCTTGGGATTGCTATAGACTGTTTAGAATGGGCTAAGAGACAGTTTCTTTCCCAGTGGGAAAATAATTTTGCGTTATCAGAACTCATTCCAAACTGAGTTGGGGAGCCAAAGGCCATCTCTGCTTTTTGCTAGAGTTACATCTTGTTTTTAGAATAAGCCTCACTACCTTTGCCCTCCGTGTGGGAAATTGTAGGCACCCAGTGTTGAATTTCTGAAAAGAAAGAGGTGCTATCGTGTGTGTATGTGTGTGTGTGTATTTAAGTTTGCCCTGACGTCATACCCTTGGGTCCTGCCTGTCATTCCAAAGTGCTTAAGGTTGATCACCTTGGTTTGCTGAAGGAAGGGAAAGCACTCTGCGTATGGTCAAAGAGTGGGATCCAACCAGCTCTTCCATGGTGAAAACCAGCGTTTTCCCTTCAAGCACGAAAAAGCTGTCCTGGGGATCATTTATTTATACCTTCAGCTTATATGAGACCTGGACGGACAGAAGTCCCTGTGCCCCTTCAAGCATGAAAAAGCTGTCCTGGGGATCATGAGACCTGGACGGACAGAAGTCCCTGTGGTATGGCAGTTGCAGGGCTCTTTTTGTAGAAAAAGCCCAGCAGGAACTCATTAGCACCCCTGATGACACAGCTCATTAGCACATTAGGCCACACCCCCATGTTACCAGAAGTGTGGTTATCCAGCCACACCCACCTTTTGCTTCTTATTCTGCTTACCCTGTTTGTTGCCAGGGCTTTTCTTGTAGCAGGAACTCCTTTGCATGTTAGGCCACACACCCCTAATGTAGCCAATTCCAATGAGTTTCTGCTGTTGGGTGTGGCCTATTATGCTAATGAGTTCCTGCTGGGTGTGGCCAACTCAGGAGCCAGCCGGAACTCCGTTCCTGTGCGTTCCTGCCCAAAAATAGCCCTGGGCAGTTGTAATAAGGAGGGGTCTTGAAAAAGTTGGCAGGATCCACCCTAAAGTGCTGCTTATTGCATCATGACATTAAACGGTCCAGGCTGACTCCTGACTCAAATTGATCCTTGGATCGTTGTTCGCACAGCGTCCCTCACCAGACTTTAGCGGCAGTGGCTGTTTTGCCTGTCGAAGTGCCCAGGCTGTGTCTCCAGGTAAAAGGCTCTCACGTATCAGGACTGGGAGGATCTTTCTGGCTTTCTGAGATTTCAGGGAACCGTTGTCAGTCACGGTCTAGCTGGAGGAATGGTCTGAATCAGGCAGGACAAGCAAGTCCGTGGCCTATTTGTGTGCCACCTCCAGCTGGGAAAAGAGGAGTCCACGGACCCTGGAAGCTTGCACTGTATTGGGGTGCGGACAGGGCCGGTCAGGGGTAGGGGCAGCTGCCACGCATCTTCCCACCTTTCACACACCACACTCTGGCCGTAGGACCTCAGGTGACTGTTTGGGTGGTGAACTGATCCTGCTGAGTCCATAGATGGCGGCTTCGTGAGTTCTTGGGTACCTAATAAAGGTGAAATCCCCGTCTTAAGATGTGACCTCTCTCGGAGCATTCAGTGTCCCTCAGACATGCCCCCCCCCGTGCTCCAGGTGTGTCTTCCTCATTCCCTGTTGTTCTTTCTGGGAACCAGAGATTTGCCTGCGGAAGGTGAAAGATGCTAGCACACATTTGGGTGAGCTGAAAGCACCCTCCAAAATCCTCCTCAGGGTCGGGGCTACAGCTGAAGAGGGACTCAAATGTTAACACTGCCTGGCCAATGGGCCCCTCTTCTCTGATGCCCAGTCTGCGTAATACGGGTATCAAGATTCCTGCACCCTCCTTAGCGAAATCAGAAATGTTCACATTTGGCTGTTTCTGTGAGGGAAACCCTCATGATCTGATGACCCCAGCAACAGATCAGCCTCTGGAGACCAGTGGCAATTTCTAGGAAAAGGGGGCCACAGCCCATGAATTTCCTTCGATGCCCTGCCAGCCATCCGCGCGATGCTTCCACTGCTCTAATGCTATCCTCCATGCCCCAGCCGAAGAGTCCACACATGTCCATCACAAACACCCGCTGTTGGCATTCAGAAAATGAGGCTCAGCACACCAGATAGCACCATGCATTTGGAAAAGCAGAGCAGGGGCTCTCTGTTCACAAAAAGTTGCATCCCCTTATAGTTTATATGGGACCAACTCCTTTTACATTTGGAATACCTCCTTTGTTTCTTGCATGTCTCAGGCCTAACATTACCCCTTTCTTTTCTGTGGCATCGATTTCTGGAAGGAGAGCTGCCGGGGAAGCAGGGAGCTGGGTTGGAACAGGGCTGCCGTGCCTTAATTTGATAAACACACAAGTTCTTTGTAGTCACGAAGTGGAGAAGTCGAGTTTGTGGCAGATGCAAATAAAATTAAATCGGTCTCAACCCACTGACTTTGCCCCTGTTTCCTTTCTTATTCATTCACCTCTTTTTACTCCTGTAGCTCAGTGACTCGGTTTTGGGCCTGGTACTATTCAATATTTTTATCAGTGATCTAGATGAAGGGGTAGAAGGGCTGCTCATTAAATTTGCTGATGATACCAAATTGGGAGGAGTAGCAAACACCCAAGAAGATAGAGTTAAAATTCAACAAGACCTGAATACTCTGGAGAAGCGGGCAGTTGCAAACAGGATGCAATTCAACAAAGATAAATGCACAGTATTACATCTGGGCCACAAAACTGTCAAGCACAAATACTGGATGGGAGATACATTTCTGAGGAGTAATGTATGCGAAAGAGATCTTGGGGGTAAGGGTGGACTGTAAACTAAATATGAGCAGTCAGTGTGATGCAGTGGCAAAAAAGGCAAATTCAGTCTTGAGTTGTATTAAAAGGGCCATAGCATCGAAATCGCAGGAGGTCATAGCCCCTCTGTATACTGCCTTGGTCAGGCCGC
This sequence comes from Gekko japonicus, assembly GCF_001447785.1. Lineage (NCBI taxonomy): Eukaryota > Metazoa > Chordata > Lepidosauria > Squamata > Gekkonidae > Gekko > Gekko japonicus. The sequence continues at coordinate 32,646 of NW_015167701.1, forward strand.
ACCTCGAGTACGGTCTGCAGTTCTGGAGGCCTCACTTCAAAAAGGATGTGGAAAAAATTGAGAGGGTGCAGAAAAGAGTGACAAAGATGATCGGGGGTCTGGAGACCGAGCCCTACGAGGAAAGGCTAAGGGCCTTGGGAATGTTTAGTTTGGAGGAGGTTGAGGGGGGACATGATTGCTGTCTTTAAATATTTGAAAGGCTGTCATTTGGAGGAAGGCTAGGAGCTGTTCCAGTTGGTAGTAGAGGATAGGACCCGAAGCAATAGGTTTAAATTACATGCAGAAAGGTATCAGCTGGATATTAGGAAAAATGTTTTCACACTCAGAGTGGTTCAAAGGTGGAATCAGCTGCCTAGGGAGGTGGTTAGCTCCCCTTCACTGACAGCTTTCAAGAAGAGGCTGGACAAATATTTGTCAGTCCTGCATTGGGCAGGGGTTGGACTAGATGGTCTGTATGGCCCCTTCCAACTCTATGACTCTATGTTTCTATGATTCTATATAGTGGAAGATTGAGATTTCTCACTTATCTGAATTAAAGTTTAAAAGCAGAGCAGTAATAATTTATTTCCACTTTAACCTTTTTATTTAAAATATCCTGTTTAGGAAAGGCAAATATAGTTTTATGCATTCTCAAAAATTCATGATAATTGTAAGCTAAAGATGACCTTTAACTCTGAGCCATGTGAGCTGGTAAAAATGTAATGCATTCTGACATTGCATGGTTTACGTAAGACTCCCATCACTATATTTCAGCCCCAGTTCTCTTCCTCCCCTGGTTGTAGGACACAAAGCTTTACATGAAGTCAGTACTAAGTAAATGTAAAATAAGAACTCAGTTACATGTCAGAATCAATTACATGGAATACCCATTTGAAAGAATGGATGAACCCCAATGCCATTTAGGGGAAAAAGGAGCAAGGGGAAGTATGATATTGTTGTTGTTGTTATTTTAGTGTGTCCTTGTTATTTAAACAGGAAAACCACTGAATTACATATTTTGAGGAGGAGAGTGGCAAAATGTTATTTCTTCCCCCCCTGTCTTTCTACAGAAATGCAATTGCACTTTTGTGTAACATAAAAGACAAATTAAAAACAGTCCCATTCAAAACTCTCCCTTTGTGTGACTAAAACATTTTTTCATCACATAATTAATTTTGAAAATCTTCAGTTTCTTATTTATTGTGTTTTTGCACTATTAAACTATTGTGCTAGAGTCCTCCTCTCCATTACATAGTTGCTTATTGGGGGGGGGGCTTTAAAAACCTATCCATTGGCTGAAAAAACTTGCTCTTACTCCATTTTATATTCTCTTTTCGAGGATTCCCATCTGTAGATAGTTCTGCCACTGAAGATCAGGGTACCTCCTCTAAATTCATATGAGAATCTTTTTACTTTTCAAAAATATTCCATAGAAAATGTTTATTTTACTAAATGTTAATGTACTCATAACTTTTGCTTTTACTTTAATTAATAATTTAAATTGAAACTTTGAAACCCCAGAACTTTATGAAACCTAGCAAATTTCCCCAAGACCCTCTGGAATATTTGGAAAATTTTGACAGAGTGGAAATTGGTTTTAAAAAAGAGAAACTGAAGGTATGTTTTGGATGTATGATATTAGTTTCCAGCTTTCCGAAGTTAGGTTTAAGGCATATTTTAAAAATATCTATAGTTCAGTCATCATCCATTAAATTTTTCTGAAATGTCGTCAGATTATATTCCTTTCTTGGTGTATTCTGTATGTAGTATTTCAGAAGGCTGACCAATTGTCTTGATTTTATGAGAAATAGAATTTTCAGGCACTATAATGGCAGTACATTTACATTCCTTAACCATACAGCCATTTGTGCTGTTTTGATATATTACAAAATAAAAATAAAAATAGAGAATTCTGTTAAACAGCTCTTTATAAGAACACAAAGCTTATATCTTCTGGTCATACAAAACTAATATCCTTTTCACTCCTTCTAGTATTGATTTAGGCAATCTGAGAACTTAAAGGTCAAGAAAAAGCTACTTTCTTCCTATGCAGAAATGTGGTCTTACTAAGTGATATTGAACTGATGCTGCTAGAACTATTCAAGGAATCTGGTCTCATTCGTTCTTTCTGCATTTATTCAGATAAGACATCAGTTTCTGTATACAGAACTGTTGTATATGAACAAAGACAGCTTATTAACATTTTAAGTTATATTCAATTTGGAAGAAAATTAGAGATGTGTGCAGGAGAGTGATGAGAAGAACGTTCCCAGGTTGCATCTTTCAAAGATCTTTGCCAAATGTATGGTCAGTGGTGAGAATGAAAGTCTTTAAAAGTATTTCAGTGCTTGTAGATATAGTTTAAATGGAGAGCCAAATTATCGGTCTGTGTAGTTATTCTTGCATATTATGTGACCCAAATGGGGCAGGCCCAGGCTAAGGTGACATGATTCAGTTTTAACATAACATTTCAAGTTATTGTATTTCAGGTAACAGTGTCGCGCCACTCAATCTGTCTCTGGGGCATGGTTCCATTACTATAAAACCCTGGCCCAAGTCTGTATAAAAATCAATAATGCCTAGTTTTACACCATGGCATTATGTGCCCGTAGACAGCACTTCTACAGTCCCATAATGGCATGATGTACTCCTACTCTGAAAAGTCATGGCACCAGAGAACTTTGTTCCTACGATAGCATTTGCAGGTCTAGGTTTCTGCTTTGCATCAGAGTTGTAACCTCATTCCAGTATACAGATTTTGATCTCCATTCTTCAAGATAAGTTGGCAGAGAGCCTCCATCCCTGCTGAATGAACACAAATGTTCCATGGTTCTCCAAGCAACACCACTAACCATTATGCATATTGTACGAAGTCTTTAAAAACAAGTAATTTACATTCAAATTGCATGAAAATAATGGACAACATTTTCAAAGACAATTATTACTCCATAGATCACTGGGGAAGCATTTGGGTATTGTATAAATGGGCTCTTAGGAAGCTTTATTTATCATTTGTTTGATGCTTGACAGAACATTTTCTGTTGGCTGTCAACTAAATATCTATGCAGAGATAATTTTAATGTATTTTGGTACATTTTTTAAAAAGCTCCAAAGTAGCCACTACCTGACTTTGCACTTAAAGCCTTTTGTCAAAGCTCAATTGATCCTCCCTTTTGCAGCTTTCTAAAGGGGGCACACACACAAAAAACCCCACCTTGCTGTAAATAATTAGATCACATTGTGGCATATCTATGTGCTAGCTTTTATGTATTTATGATATTTTTAATGGAAACTGGGTTTTTTATATATTTTAAAATATAAAATCTCTCTTTGGAAGGCCACAAATGGAGTGAACTTTGCTGTGGTGGTGCAGAGTGTTTCCTAGCAACACCATGCCTGTTCTAGTGTTCCTTCCTTCATTCTTCAAACTAAAAGCAAAGTCATGTCCATTAATTCCCAGCTGCAATGAAAACTTTTTAGAGATTTTGCTGGCTTCCTACTGTTCATGTTTTCATCTTGCTCAGATGTTCTAGAGGAAGGGATAAAAAACCTCTGCTACTGTGATCTGTTTATCTCTCTCCAGTTTCCATTGAAAATGAAAACCCAGAGTGTATATCCACAATTAATGCTCATTTCACATTTAAAACAAATCAGGTGTTCTACAGCATGATGTCTCTCTTGATACAGTATCATTATTGCTGCTGAAACAGCATGTCTTACATGCCAAAGAGGTAAAATAAATTGTCTTCAGAATGTGTTTTAAACAGTGCAGTCCACAGACTTCCCTTTGTGTCTGTGTAATGCAAATACTTCCTTCAAACTGAGATCAGTAGGAATTGTGTACTTTATGAGCATTAGGAGACAGGTCATGGGACATGCTAGCATGTAATGATTCTTAGTCACCGTAACATGAATGGTTCTTTCCCTCCTAATGAAAAACTAGCTGTGGCCAGGACTTACCCCACCATTGCACTTGTGGGTTCCGGGGATGGGGGAATGCAGGGGTCAAAACATGTGGTTAGACCCTGGCTGCATGGTTCAGAGGGCATAGTCCCACAGCAGCAGGAGGAGGGCACCTGCATGCAGGAGCTGGCGTCACACTGGGGCGAATTGTAGGCGGCTCTGGGGGCCTGCTGGCCCTCCCTTCCCTTATTTAACGCACCATCACTTGGATCTCATCCTTGTTTTCTGTGTCTTTCCCTCCCACCCCTCCCTATGTTTTGGTTGTTATGGGTGTTGTTACTGATCTCTTTGTTACTGTTATTGTCACAACTTTGGGCAGTTTGGGCATTGGGACAGATCCTCTTGCTAAGGAGTTGGTGCCTGCGTGCCTGCATCCCACGGTCTTAGGGATCTTAGGGTGGAGCCAAATCAATGGCATGCCTAGCTCAGGAGCTTTCAGTGGTGTTCTCACCACCAGGTGGCAAGGGTTCTACACAGAAGCCAGCACCCACATAGCTCCCGGGGTTTGCCAGTCCTTGTTTTCACCCCCAGCACGTGGGCTGGGGTGTGGCGGTTATTGGACAGCAGGCAGGTCACCCAATTCCAGATCCATCCCCATGCTACAGCAATGCTTCTGCACTATACTCAATAAAGTTGCGGCCTTTGTTTCTCCAAAATATCTGGTGGCTGGTCTATCACTTCTCACCCACACTCCCCTCTTTCCCCTGGGTCTGCATGTCCATATTACTAAACATCACACAGGTGGCAGTAAGTTTAGAGAAACCAGGAACTTGTCTATGAAAAAAAGTACATACTTGGCTCACAAAAAAAAAATGGCCTACCTTAGATACAACAGTACAGGCACGTTAGATTCACAATACTAGGAATAATACAATGTCTCGGCTTTAAATTAATCTGATATTCTCTTAAAATTTGTATAATTCAAGTTTAATTTTTCTTTCTTTCATTCCTACCTAGCTACTGATTTTTTTCTAGTAATACAAAATATGTATTGGATCCCATGATCCATCAGTGGAAAGTGCTGATAGCCACAGATCTTTCCCACATTCCCATCCCCTTAGCAGTACCTTCCAATTGCATGAGACTTTATTCCTGAGGTCAGGGGAACCTTCATGAACTAACAACCACATGGATTGGAGGATTCAAAAGGAAAGGAAAGGGAATGAAATTGCCATGTGGATTCAGAAAGAAGATTTCCTTCTCTGCCTACCTTTTGTTGCATCTGGTGCTATAAATGAGACATAATATAACCATAACACTATTCACAGCAATGATGAAGCTCATACCAGTTAACTACAAACAGGAGATATTGGTTCATGATAATTATGCTCATATTTGGGGAACAAAATTTGGTTGAACATGGGGAAAATCCCTGTACATTCTGTAAAGTAAAATTCAGTTCATTCTGCCTGATATTATGCTCATACATTGTGTTAAAGACATTGGGATAAAGACTGAAACGGCACAATGATTCAGCTGTTGCTCTGATTATATTTCTAAGTTGCCCTCTGTCTGATTTGAAATATAAAGAGGACAGTTATTTCTTCATCAGTAGATGAGTTTTGCATGAGGGTAGATGTGATTTTTTTCAGATTTCTTAGCATTTTCTCAAGCCGTGTGTGTTGAATTATCTAGTATACAATAGCAGAGAGGATGTACTTCACACATCCCACATGCATAATATAACATTCTGATATGGAAGGGCTGGTTGAATATAACCATATTGCTCATAACATAAAATTGATCTTTTTTGGGAGATGCCTTTATTCTTAACCACTCCTACAATCTCTGAGCTATGCTCTTTTTTCCGCACAGGAACATTATGCATTCTTTACTTTTTATCATTTACACTATATCCTTTCCAACAGCAGTTTGAGTAAACAAGAGAAAGGTCTCAGATTGATCTGAGGAAGGGCCTGGAATAATGCTTATGCCCCGCCTACCTCACAGGGTGTCTGCTTTGGGGAGGGGAAGGGAAAGGAGATGGTAAGCCACTTCGAGACTCCTTCAGGTAGTGAAGGGTGGGGTATAAATCCAATATCTTCTTCTTCATACGATCTCTATCTGGGTCACCGGTCGCTCTATGACCTCATCAGGCCGGAACCTCTCAAGAAACTGCTGACATCAAGGTGGCGGCTGTCAAGAGAGCCTGGCGTGAAAAAGAGCTCAGCCCGAATCGTTGGCACTCTCCCCCTGCCGGAGCCAGTCCTGGTGGTCCTTGGGAACAATGGAGGTCTGGGACAACGACGCCCCTCGTCTGTGTCCAGGGTCCTAGCCGTCCTGCCCTTCTTGCCTGTTCTTGTCATTCAGGGTCTTCAGATGTCACCAGAAGGGTCTCAGATCTCCTTAGCAAGTGAGTCACGGGAGGATGGAGGCCTTTAGAAATGACCTATGAGATGAGGTTCGCAACTGCTCTTCTGTATTGTTTTATGCTGCATAAAGTGTTAAATTTTGGTCATAAGGGGTTGCCAACCTCCAGGTAGGGCATGTCATCGTTCAGTCGTACAGTCGAGTCCGACTCTTGGCGACCCCATGGGCCACATCACGCCAGGCCCTCTTGTCCTCTGTTGTCTTCTCAACGTCACGTTCGTTGCCTCGATGACACTGTCCAACCATGGCATCCTTTGCCGTCCCCGTCTTCTTTGACCTTCAATCTTTCCCAGCATCAGGGTCTTCTTCTCCAGTGAGTGCTCCCTTCTCATTGGGTGGCCAAAGTATTTGAGCTTCAGTTTCATTATCTGGCCTTCCAGGGAACAGTCAGGGTTGATTTCTTTTAGGATTGACTGATTTGATCTCCTTGCAGTCCAAGGGACTCTCAAGAGTCTTCTCCCCATCTTCTTTGACCTTCAATCTTTCCCAGCATCAGGGTCTCCTCCTCCAGGGAGTGCTCCCTTCTCATTGGGTGGCCAAAGTATTTGAGCTTCAGTTTCATTATCTGGCCTTCCAGGGAACAGTCAGGGTTGATTTCTTTTAGGATTGACTGATTTGATCTCCTTGCAGTCCAAGGGACACTCAAGAGTCTTCTCCAGCACCACAATTCGAAAGCATCTATTCTTCAGTGCTCAGCCTGGAGACCTGTAATTACAAGCGATCTCTGAGGATCGGTTCCTCTGGAGAAAACGGCTGCTTCGGAGGGTGGACTGGATGGCAGTGTGTCACACGGAGGTCTTTTCTCTCCCCAGGCCCCACCCCCAAATCAACATGAATTTTCCAACGTGTTGGCAACCCTATTAATTGTATTGCATACATTATGTAGGATGCATTTGGCGCTCCACCATTTTATTTTTGCTCCCCCAGGGTTAGGCCTGGGCTCGATCTAGATGAAGGGATGTTAACAAAAGTGAACAATTTTCTCCCCCGATCTCCAGCTGAGACTTTGAATCTCAGGTCATACACTTTTCTAGTGACCTTTGATTTCTCTCTTCCAGATTTGGTTGATATCTCTGCTCACACAGAAGGAACAAAACCTGATTTCCTAGAAGATGGAGAGTCCTCCCAGCAGCTCTAACAGGTCTGTCTGACCCGAGCACCACCAGAAGACCTTCTCGGAGGGAAACCTACCCCCCCCCGGCAAGGATCTCCGGTCTTTGATCTGGAGATTCGCATTTGACCTGCACAAAGAGGGTTGGTGTAGTGGTTAAGTGCACGGACTCTAATCTGGGAGAACCGGGTTTGATTCCCCACTCCTCCACTTGCACCTGGCTGGATGACCTCGGGCAAGCCGTAGTTCTGACAAGAGCTGTTCTTGAAAAAAAGAGAAGTTTCTATCAGAGCTCTCTCAGCCCCGCCTACCTCACAGGGTGTCTGTGGTGGGGAGGGGAAGGGAAAGGAGATGGTAAATTGCTCTGAGACTCCTTTGGGTAGTGAAGGGCCGGGTATAAATCCAATCTCCTCTTCTTCTTTATCTTATTTGTAGCCTGTCAAGCCAAACGCTCCACCCACCATATAGTGGCCTGCAGGGTATTCAACACCCTGGGGATTTATTAAACCCCATATGGGCCCAACATTTCACAATTGGAAGACCCATGAAATTTGTAGTGATCCATTCCCCACCCCTAAATAAGTTTAAGTTCATTATTATGATCCAAGATCAGAATTTAAAGCAGTACTAAATGCATCGATTCCATATCTATTTATTTATTTATTAAATTAGTCTTGTTAGGCCGCCCTTCCCTGAGAGCACTGCTCAGGGAGGCTTAGATCAATCGGGTCATTTCCTGCAGGAGCGCAAAGGAGCGGAGCTCCGGCAGTAAAGAGCCCAGGGGGCGGGCACATGCAACAAGCCCCACCCCCTGCTCCCAGCAGCCCTTAGTCAGAGCAAGAAGCAGCCAGGTAAGCTGCAGAGCCCCCCCCGGCCCCCGGGTGTGGCATATGCAGATAAGTTATGCTAATGAGTTATGCTAATGAGCTCCTGCACCTCTTTTTCTATGAAATGACCCCTGATATCAATAAAAACACAATAATGCTAAACTTAAAACCCGTATTAAAATTCAACAACCGCAATAAAACCGTACCATCCAAGATGGAAATAAATGTCTAATACCTGCTTGCCCCCTGGGTTAAATAAAATGCTGTACAGAACAGAGGGGGAGGGGCAGGGGTGTCGTCAACTAAATGCCCGGTGGGACATCTCTGCCTTGCAAGCCCTGCGGAATGGTAACAGATCCCGTAGGACGTGGATGTCCTCAGGCAGAGATTTCCACCAGGTCGGGGCCAGGGCTGAAAAGGCCCTGGTACTGGTCGAGGACAGACAGATCTCTCTCCAGCTCCTGCCAACCTAGCAGTTCGAAAGCAAGAAATTGCAAGTAGATAAATAGGTACCGCTTCGGTGGGAAGGTAACAGCCAGGGGTCATTTAGTAGAAAAAGAGGTGCAGGAGCTCATTAGCATAGCTCATTAGCATAACTCATTTGCATATGCCACACCCCCTGACATCACTGGAAGTGTGTCAGAAGGCAACACCCACCGCTCAGAGTCCCCTGGACTGTTTTGGATTGATAGCTATTGGGGGGGGGATCGTGCAGATCTGTCCTCGCAGAGGAGGGAGAGCTTGTACCTGAACAAAACTTGGTCTTAAAGGTGCCACTGGACTGTTTTGAACCAGGGGGCTGGGGGGGGGGTTCTGCAACTTACTTGGCTGCTTCTTGTTCTGACTGAGGGCCGCTGGGGGCAGGGGCCAGGGCTTGTTGCATGTGCCTGCCCCCTAGGCTTTTTACTGCCGGAGGTCCGCTCCTGTGCACTCCTGCAGGAAATGACCCCTGGAACAGCATTCCATGCGCCTCGGCATTTAGTCATGCTGGCCACATGACCACGGAGAAGTCTTCAGACAGCGCTGGCTCTTTGGCTTGGTAATGGAGGTGAGCACCGCCCCCTAGAGTCGGATTCGACTAGCTTTTGGGCAAGGGAAACTTTATCCCTGAACTAGCTGCCAATGCAGGTGTGTTAATGAACTACTTGTGCTGTTTGTAACAACTCAGTCCCTTGATTCAGGCCAGTGTTTTAGACTCCCCTGGATTAACCATTTATTAATCTGCTCCAGAATTTTGCAGCTGGCTATCAGGAAATAAAAGTTAGCTTCCAAGGTCGGACACATATTAAATCCCCTCTCCCCTGGTTAAATCCCCTCTCTGTGTAGCTCCAATCAGAACGGCATTTCACGGATTGGTGGAGACCCTGTGATCTTTGTCACATCTGTTTTGGATTAAATTTGTTACAGACGCTGTTATGTTCCCTTTTGCTTGTGAATCAAGTACCCACTCAGGCTTCTGCCCTTCAATTTACGTAGCAGAAATGGGTGTGTTAAAAAAATTCATTTATTCACAAGGAGATATAGGGATGTGAGCAATTGGTCTCAGGACAAAGGAGCTCAATCAGTCTACCATTATAACTAACAAACTCGGGTGCTAACTCTAATTGGGAAATTCCTGGAGATGCACAGCTTGAGCCTTGGGAGGGCAGGTTTTAGGTAGGGGGATGACTTCACTGGGTGGGATCAATCCTCCAAAGCAGCCATTGTCTCCAGGGGGAACTGCTGGCTATAATCTGGACAACAGTTGTAATTCCAGAAGATCAGCAGGCTATAGCAAACACAACTGCACAGGGACCCCACCCCACAAGATTAAACCAACTCACAAAAATGAGTGCGATGTGGCTCTGAAGAAAGCTAATGCAATCTTAGGATGCATTCACAGAAGCCTTGTGTCCAGATCATGGGAGGTGGTAGTTCCGCTCTATTCTGCTATGGTCAGGCCTCACCTGGAATACTGTGTCCAGTTTTGGGCACCACATTTTAAGAAGGATGTTGACAAGCTCAAGCGTGTCCAGAAGAGGGCAACCAGGATGCTGAGAGGGTTGGAATCCAAGTCTTATGAGGAAAGGCTGAAAGAATTGGGTATGTTTAGCCTGGGAAAGAGAAGGCTTAGAGGGGACATGATGGCAGTCTTCAAGTATTTGAAGGGCTGTCGTGTAGAAGATGGAGCGGATCTATTCTCTCCTGCTCCGGATTGCGAGACTGGATCTAATGGGTGGAAATTACAAGGGAGTCGTTACCAGCTAAATATCAGGAGAAACTTCCTAACTGTAAGAGTGGTTGAGCACTGGAACAGTCTGCCTCATAAGAACATAAGATCATAAGAGAAGCCAATGTTGGATCAGGCCAATGGCCCAGCTAGTCCAACACTCTGTCACACAGTGGCCAAAAATACCAGGTGCCATCAGGAGGTCCACCAGTGGGGCCAGGACACTAGAAGCCTCAGGAGGTGGACGTTTTCAAGCAGAGGCTGGACGACCATCTTTTGGGTATGCTGTAGGGCTATCTTTTGGCTAGGCTCCTGCGGAGTGCCGGGGGTTGGACTAGATGACCTGCAAGGTCCCTTCCAACTCACTCTATGATTCTATGAAATATTGGAGGGGGAACAGACTGTTCCATTGCAGTGTATATGAATACATTCTGGGGGGGTTGTGTTAAGAAAAATGGTCCAGGAATGGTTTTCCCCTCAGAATTAGTCCCCCCCCCCGATAATACATGGGGTCAAGAGCAGCTGCAGGTGTTTGTTTGAGCCCTGTCCCTCGCTCTCCTGAAGGGCTACTTGTGCTAAGGTGCTATGTCACCCAGTCCCCTCCCCTCACTGTTCTGCGTTTTCCACATGTGTATTTGGATTGCATGCGTTGTTTTCTCCCACACAGCCAAACCAAAAGCCTAAATGATCCAGCTACAGACAACACATCCTCAGGCCTAAAAGAGGAAGTCAAGCTCCATGAACCCGAAATCATAACCCAGCCAGCTGAAGAAAGCAGAACCCCAAATCTAGACGAACAGACCAAGGACCACGTACCCCAAGACCTCAACACACCAGTGAAGTTCAGCACACCTCAAATCATAGTTGAACCACCTGAAGAAAGCAGACCCGATCACCTAAATGGACAGGCCAAAGACAGTGAACCCCACGATCAACCAACTCAGGACTTAAACGAGCCGAATGAGGACAGCAAAAGGCCAGAACTCCATCAGTTTGCCCCGGACAGCACAGCTCAAGATCTGAAAGATGAGGCCGAGGCACAAGGTGATGCAGCGGAGAAGACATCACTTAATAAGGAGGATTCCCCTCTGCCTTCCAGCTCTGAAGGAGAGGACGTTACCACAACAGATGACGCCACTGCCCCTAAGCCCAGTTTGGATGAGTAAGTGGTCTCTCTGGCACTGGGGCGTGAAAATGGAGCTACACAGCCAGGGGCGGATGAAGGCTCACCGGTGCCCTCAGCACTGACCAATCTTGGTGCCCCCCCTCCTTTCCACACCGACCCAGTCCATTTTAGTCATTGACCTGTCTGGCCAGATATACAATGCAGGTTGCAGCAATACAAAAAATGTATTCATATTAGGGTTGCCAAGTCCATCTTCCACTCCCAGCGGGGGACTTTGGGGGCATTCCTGCTGGCATTTCCCTACATGCTTGCGGTAGTCGCGCTTGGGAGGAAACACGGGTTACACAGGAGAGAGATGGGTGGCTGTGGGGGGGATGGGGTTCCCCCGCCGGCCGTCTTGCCGGCGACGGGTAGAACCCCCCCCAAAAAAGGGGGACCCCTGGCAAACCGGGGGGGGGGGGTTGGAAACCCTAATTCATATGATAACACCATATACTGTACAAACTAAGCCAAGCTTGGGCAACATAAAGTTCTACAAAAATGCAGTGCAACATCTATTTTAATATTTCACAAGTGAAATGTATCAAAGTCCCAATATTCGTGACCTGAAAGGCATTTTTCTACATTTCATTTTCGCGAAATAACTGATTAGATGGGGCTGAAATTAAAAAGGGGCAGAGAGGGTCATTGAAATGACTGTCGTGACGTCTGAATTTGGCTCCATCAGCCTATGACACTGCACCTCGCCAACAAAAAATAGAAGAGAACCCTCGGGTGCACCATGATCAATGTGCACTAGTTTTATCAGGGTTTTTTTAAAACCTTCATTCGTGTTTTTCTTTTCTTTTCACCCTTTTCCCAACTTTGCGGTGCCCCCTTTGGCCCTGGTGCCCTAAGCACGCGCTTAGTCTGCTTCATGGTTCATCCGCCCCTGTACACAGCTGAATCCATCAGGACATCGTTCCCTTTCCTGTGGGGCCATAAATGAATCCTCTGAGGCTCAGAAACTTCCAGCTGGGGCCTGGAGACCTCCCAATATTACAAAAGATCTTTAGACAATAGAGATCGGTTCCTCTGGAGGAAGTGCCCTGTGAAAGGTGTACCCTGAGGTACCTCCCCTCCTCAAAATACTGCCCTCCCAAGTCGCCACCCCCAAATCTCTAGAAATTTCCCAATCTGGAGTTGGCAACCATATTTTTTTATGGTGAGGAGTGTTCTTTATGGTGAGGAGTGTTCTACGGCAGAGGTGTCGAACTCATTTCTTATAAGGGCCGGATCTGACATAAATGTCACTTTGTCGGGCCGGGTCATGTGTGCCAGAAAATGTAATGCCGGGCAATGCTCCCTCTAAACTGTGGAGTCTTGTGAGCAAAAATCCTACTTTGTGAGCTCCTGGCATTAAAGTTGCGAGCGAGCGATTTGGCTACTGCATCAATCAGTTTGCTCTGGAGCCATCCTTCCTTAGCTAAGACAAAAAACGTGTGAGCTGGAGGCTAAAAGAGCCAGTTTGGTGTAGTGGTTAAGCGCACGGACTCTAATCTGGGAGAACCGGGTTTGATTCCCCACTCCTCCACTTGCACCTGCTGGATGACCTTGGGCAGGCCATAGTTCTGGCACAGCTGTTCTTGAAAAAGAGCGGTTTCTGTCAGCGCTCTCTCAGCCCCACCTACCTCCCATGGTGTCTGTTGTAGGGAGGGGAAGGGAAAGGAGTTTGTCAGCTGCTCTGAGAGTCCTCTGCGTAGTGACGGGTAGGGTATAAACCCAATCTCTGCTGCTGCTTCTTGTAAAAAACTGTGAGCTAGCTCACACTAACTCAGCTTAGAGGAAACGCAGGTGCTGGGTACTGGAGATATAAACTTTATAAAGGACAGCCACTGGTAAGCTCCAAGTTGGTGTGTCTTCACTGCAAGGCCTCATGGGCTGGGAAGGAGGGGCAGAGGAAAACCCACATAGGCGGACTAAAGACCCAGAAGTGCAGCACTGGGCAGATGATCTTATGCCCCAACAGAGGATTGTCTGCCCCCCCCCCCATGTGCAAGCGCTGATCCCTGTGGCCATCTGGGACAGCATCCCTGGAACTGCAGGCCAAGTGGAGAGGTATGAATAAGGCTGCAGTGGCCCACAGTTTACCAGTGAGGCTGTCCCTGAAGTGAAGGGGTTCTGTTTGACTGCTGCAGACGAGGTTGTTCTCCTGTGCCAACGCCGCAATTGGAGTAGCTCCGCCCACCCACCCCAAGCAGCCTCCTGTTCCCTCTCTCACACCAGTTGCTTGCAGGCTGCTTAACAGCCCTGGATGGACCAGTTCCGGCCCCTGGGCCTTATGTTTGGCACCCTGTTCTAGGGGCTTCTCCACATTCTCATTTCCCTCAGTTGCATGTTCTGTTCTGTTTCTGCTCCACACGTTTTTGTTCCCTCTAATGACCAGTTTTTAAATCTTTTTTTTTTAATCTTTCAATTTATTAAGCGCTCAATCCTGCAGAGCTTGCTGTCTCTGAGCGATTTACAGTTACTCATATACACACAGGACTAACAATGATTCAAAGGGGTAAGGGAAGACAACATATAAATCTTTAAATCACACACGTCCGCAGCCGACGGGGAGTTTGTTCAGCTGTAGGGTCAGACATGATCCAACGGCATTTTCCCCTCGGCGTGGCTTGATGTCGTCAGCTTTTTCTCCAGGACTGCTTCAAGTTGCAGCGCAGCACTGCCACCGCCTGGCCGGACGGCCCATTACAGGCTTTCTTGATGCCGAAGAGTTCTTTCTAGGCTTTCGATCTTACGCGCTGGACATTCCGTTCGCCGGCTAACACCTCCCCCATCGGAGGGTTTAGTGTGCCCACCCTCTCTAAGGAGTGGTACCCATTTTATTTACTCGCTGAAGCTTTTGAACCGCTGGGTGGATGGTGAGCTGGGGAATTTGATATTATATCACCGTATGTCCAGCATAAAAACCTGCAGTTTAAATCCACAGGGAGCTGTGCTGGACATAACCCACTGTAATATCTAATTGATCACTAGGGGGAGCAAAACACATGCCGAACAGAAAAAAAATCCCCAAAGAAGCAGGAACTTGTAAGCGCGGGAAATGAGCATATGGGAAAGCCCTAGGTCACTTATACACATTTTGTTGGCTCCAGTTTGACTGCTATTAGGAAGTGGATCTTTTTCCTACTTCCCCACAGCCTGTGCACCTTCTGTTTTTTATGCCAACGGTTGCTCTGATTTTTCCTCAAGCCTGCATTGATGCAAAGTTTTTGGGGAAATCTCAGCAAAGCCAGGTGGCAGCTAAGGTAGCCCTGGGTGGGAAAATTCCTGGAGATTTGGGGGTGAGGGCTTGGGATGGCTGAGTTTAGGGAGGGGAGAGACCTCAGCAGGGTATACTGCCAATGAGAGCGCCTTCCAAAGCAGCCATTTTCTTCAGGGAAACTGAAGTCTGTCATCTGGGGATCAGTTGTAATTTTGGGAGATCTCCAGGATCCACCTGGAGGATGGCAACTATGTAGTCCACCCTCAAAAGCAGCCATTTTCTTCAGGGGAAATTATTTCTGTCCTCTGCAGATCAGCTGTAATTCCAGGTGATCTTTGGGCCCTACCTGGCAGGTGACCACCCTCTGCATAGATTCCATCCTCCAAAGAAGTCATTTTTCCCCAGGGAAATTGATATTCAGGGAGATCTCCCGACCCTACCTGGAGGTTGGAAACCCTAGGTGGCATCCATGCAGACAAGGAACTCTAGCCAGTTTGGTGTAGTGGTTAATATTGGAGAACCAGGTTTGATTCCCCACTCCTCCACTTGCACCTGGCTGGATGACCTTGGGCAAGCCGTAGCTCTGATAAGAGCTGTTCTTGAAAAAGAGCCGTTTCTGTCAGAGCTCTCTCAGCCCCGCCTACCTCCCAGGGTGTCTGTTGTGGGGAGGGGAAGGGAAAGGAGATGGTAAATTGCTCTGAGACTCCTTTGGGTAGTGAAGGGCAGGGTATAAATCCAATCTCCTCCTCCTCCTCCTCTTCTTCTTCTTCGTCGTCTTCGTCATCGTCTTCCCAGTCCCACCTATGTCAGCACCAATCCCTTTCCCCAGTCCTCCACAGCAGCTGTATCCCACAACTGGAGGGCTTTTTAAAAAAATTAGCAATCGATATATCATTATAATGTATAATGGTCTGTCTCATAGTTCCTCTAGTAGAAGAGGCGGGATAAGAATGAGACAGGTAGATTGATCCAGAGTTTTGCCCATGGCAGCCCTTTCCCCTCAAGTCTCAGCAAAGCCTGCGGTGGTTTAAACATTCCCCCTCCGTGCAGGAAACCTCAGAAAGAACAGGTTGTAGGGTTGTCAGCTCCGGGTTGGAAAATA
>NW_015167702.1:0-3817 GCF_001447785.1 Gekko japonicus
CCCACAACGGGCATTACTCCTAGTTAAATCTATTTCTCATTGGGAATCCGGTGACTAGTTAGCCCACAGTAAAGTTGACCCCCTTTCTTGTAGTGCTCTTGTGCATTTGTGGTGCGGAATTTTGGCATTTGCGTTCTTGGCATGCTGATAAAATGATGGGGATCAGAATAGCTTCACTTCCTTCATTTATGCATGAAAACGTGCTGTTGTTAAAGGTGCGGGATTGGGGCTAATCAAAAAGCTGGCAACTCTCACCTAGAAGAGGCCGGAGTTTAGGTGTGGGAAAGACAGCGGTCAGAACTCATCCCCAGGTAAGCATTAGTCTTTAACCATCCCAGAGTTAGGATTTCTGATATAAGATTTTGAAAATATTGGGTGAGTCTGCATTGGCTTTTCCCTCCTCCATTGTTTTACCAAACCCGCGTTGGAACAGAAACCCCCCTCTGCATTGCATGCTTTGTCAGGTGCCCACAGCGACAACGAAGTACACGCTTGTAGAAAGGTTTTACTTGTATTGAAGCTAAAGGTGCATTGACAGGAACACTGTTAGGAATGACTTGTAACCAAGGAGCATGTCTGGATATAGTACATTCAAATCATCGACCCAATTGCGCAAGTTCCCGCGCGCAGCATTAGGCCTGGGAACTAACAGTACTAATAAGTATAACAGGTAAAACTTCCCACGACTCATCCGAGGGATAATCCAAGCAATTTCTCCAGCAGCTCTCCTCCTGCGGCCTTGAAAGATACGTGTTGCTGCAGCAAAGCAATTAAGCGCTAGGAAAGGAATGCGCATGAAAGTGAAAGCAGAAAAACACTTGGCAACTTGCTGACATGCTTTCCCTTTCTTTGATCATCGAATTTTATGGTACCCTCTGCATTGCATGCCGTTTTCACTTTCTTTGATCACTGGGTTTTATAGTACCTTCTGCATAGATTTATGGCCGTTTTATGGCCATTCAGGGGTGACTCTGCAGTCAGTATGGCGTAGGGCTGCCAGGTGTGGGTTGGAGACTTTGGGGGTGGATCCGGGAGAGGGTGTGGTTTGGGGTGGGGAGGGGCCTCAGCATGGTGCTATGCCACGGAGTCCACCCTTCAAAGCAGCCATTTTCTCCAGGAGAGCTGACCTCTGTCAGCTGAAGATCAGTTGTAAAAGCAGGAGATCCCCAGGCCCCACCTGTAGCGGCTGTAACACCGAGCTGCAGTGTTAGGAAAGTCAAATAACAAAACAATATACACTGCAAGAAACTTTTGTAAATTAACGTGTTCTATTTGTAATGATCATTCTATAAAGTGCATAATGTGCTGTTATTGCATCCTAATCAGGTACAGGTATACATTTCATTCAATTTAAAAACTACAAGTCAATTTTGCATCAATATATTAAAAAGTCAAGTCCCAATGGGAGCTTCTGGAATTGCAAGCCCGCTTCTACTTGCACAAAGTCTTCCAAAAAGGGGGGGGGGAGTTTTCAATTGTATTCTGTTAATGCTTATTACTGGTCCTACAAAAAAATTGTGCAGCTAAGATTCATGGATGGAGCACTCCTGTCATTCTCAAAGACTGGTAGTTGTTAAATTGAATGAAATGTATACCTGTACCTGATTAGGATGCAATAACAGCACATTATGCACTTTATAGAATGATAATTACAAACAGAACACATTAATTTACAAAAGTTTCTTGCAGTGTATATTGTTTTGTTATGAGACCCACCTGGAGTTTGGCAACCCTAGTATGGCCTTGGCCTGGGGCATTTGAATGTGGTTCTGAGTTGCACCTTTTCTTCGGTGTTAAGAAAATGTGGAGCGAATGCCAGATGCAGAACCAGCCATTGTCAGAGGTGTGTGGAGTTCATTTTTTGCAGGGCAGGGAGGATTCCTGTTGAGTTTCTGGCAGGTCAAGGGGAGGAATTTTGGTAGATTACAGGCACATTTAGGCTGGTTCTGCATCTGGCATTCGCTCCACATTTTCTCGAAGAAGAAGAAGAAGAAGAAGAAGAAGAAGAAGAAGAAGAAGAAGAAGAAGAAGAGGAGATTGGATTTATACACCGCCCTTCACTACCCAAAGGTGTCTCAGAGCGGCTTACAAACTCCTTTCCCTTCCCCTCCCCACAACAGACACCCTGTGAGGTAAAAGAAGAGGAGATTGGATTTATACCCTGCCCTTCACTGCCCAAAGGTGTCTCAGAGCGGCTTACAAACTCCTTTCCCTTCCCCTCCCCACGACAGACACCCTGTGAGGTAGGTGGGGCTGAGAGAGCTCTTGACAGAAACGGCTCTTTTTCAAGGACAGCTCTTATCAGAGCTACGGGTTGCCCAAGGTCATCCAGCCAGGTGCAAGTGGAGGAGTGGGGAATCAAACCGGGTTCTCCCAGATTAGAGTCCGGGCACTTAACCACTACACCAAACTGGCTCTCACTGAGGAAAAGGTGCAGCTCAAAACCACATTCAAGTACCCCAGGCCAACTCGGTACTGACTGCTAAGTCACCCCTGAATGGCATGCAGAAGGTACCATAAAACCAGTGTGGAGGGTACCATAAAATCCAATGATCAAAGAAAGTGAAAGCAGCATGCAATGCAGAGGGGGGTTTCTGTTCCAACGTGGGTTTAGTAAAACAATGGACAGAAAAGCCAATGCAGAATCAGCCCTAGATGGGGAGTTTGGCGATTTAGGTATATATCATAGTGCAGGAAATGGCAGATCAGAGCACAGGGCAATAAGGGGGGAAATTACCCAGCTTTACACCCCCAAATACTTAACTGACTGAGCAGTCCTAAGCAGAGTTACACCCTTCTAAGCCCATTGACTTCAGTGGCTTTAGGAAGATGTAGCTCTGCTTAGGACTGCACGGTTATTCAACAAGATATTTGACTCTGAACCCAAGGAAGAAGTGCCAGTTGACCCAGGCAAAGCCTATCACTAAAAGCAGGGCTATTTTTGGGCAGGAACGCACAGGAACGGAGTTCCGGCTGGCTCCAGAATTGGCCACGCCCAGCAGGAACTCATTAGCATAATAAGACACCCCCAACAGCAGAAACTCATTAGGATTGGCTACATTAGGGGCCTAGCATGCAAAGGAGTTCCTGCTCCAAAAAAAGGCCCTGGGTTTTGACAACAAACAAGGTAAAGAGAATAAGAAGCAAAAGGTGGGTGTGGCTGGATGACCACACTTCTGGTAGCATGGGGGTGTGGCCTAATATGATAATGAGCTGTGTTGTTATGGGTAATATGGTAATGGGTTTCTGCTGTTGGGTGTGACCTATTATGTTAATGAGTTCCTGCTGGGCTTTTTCTACCAAAAAAAGCCCTGACTAAAAGTACATTCTGGGGCTGAACTTCTGGTGAAATTAAGCCTGGAAAGGGGAGTTCAAGATTTATAAGGGGTAATCTTTATGGGATGAGGGTTGCCAGCTCTTCGTTGGGAAATACCTGGAGATTTTAGGGTTGGTGAGGTTTGGGAAGGGGAGGTACCTCAGCAGGGTATAATGCCATAGAGTCCACCCTCCTTTCAGTCATCTGGAGATCAAGAGAACAAGTGAGATCTCCAGATGCTACCTGTAGGTCGTCAACCCTATGAGATTATGATAAAACTTGCAAGAAGAAATGTGGAGGTGCAGGGATTTGCTAGAGGAGAACCCTACTATTTATCGTATGGCAGAGTTACACACAGGAAGCATACAATAATATAAAATACGTAACCAAGTTGATACAACGGGTGTGCAGACCGATTGGGCAATCCCCCTAAACACTCATATCTAAATTTTCAATCCACTCAATACGAATATCTCAATTTTCAATCTGCTCAATCACAGC
>NW_015167702.1:4343-5679 GCF_001447785.1 Gekko japonicus
CCATGCAGCTGATGCGAGGTCAGGTACCATCGAAATAAAAGTTTATTTGAATATTGGTGGAATGGGAGCAGCAAAGAGGAGAAGACCAGATCGCAGTCCACTGTTCGGAGGTAAGCGACTGGTATGGCAGAGTTACACACAGGAAGCATACAATAATATAAAATACGTAACCAAGTTGATACAACGGGTGTGCAGACCGATTGGGCAATCCCCCTAAACACTCATATCTAAATTTTCAATCCACTAAATACGAATATCTAAATTTTCAATCTGCTCAATCACAGCTGGGGAGAGTTGCATGCGATTGTGGTGTAGTCTGCCAAACTATTTTCCGTCGTCACAGGAACGTGAGTGTCGGGCTTTCCAGGGTGATATGACGGAGGAGAACCCTGAGTCATAAGAACATAAGAAGAGTCCTGCTGGAGCAGACCAAAGGTCCATATAGTCCAGCATTCTGTTCACACAGTGCCCAACCAGCTACCTCCAGGAAGCCCATGAGCAAGAAGGCTGTGGCTCAGTGGCAGAGCATCTGCTTGGCATGCAGAAGGTCCCAGGTTCAATCCCCGGCATCTCCAGTTGAAAGACCTGGCAGTAGGTGATGTGAAAGACCTCTAACCTGAGACCCTGGAGAGCTGCTGCCCAGTAGGCAATGCTGACTTTGATGGACCAAGGGTCTGATTCAGTATAAGGCAGTTTCATGCGTTCAAGATCATTTTTGGGAACCGTAAAGCCCACCTAGGAAATCAATGCCATCGGCTCCAGAAAATACCCCCCTCCCCAACATCCTGAGAAAGTTCAACTGTTCTTGTCCTTTGTCTCTCTTTAAGGTTTTAAATCGTTCACATGCAGAAAAGGCGGTCTTTGAATCCAGTGACTCAATCGATGTTAAGAGCAATCTATTCCCGGGGTATTTGTATTGCAGAGTGTTCAGCGTCTGTGACAGAACGAAAATTGCACAGCTCTCTAAATGCCCTTGTGAAATGTCCTAATAGCACGGAGCTCTCCAGAATGGGCCTCTCATTCATTTGCCAAGTGAAATATGTGCCTCCGTTCTTTTGCAGATAAGAATGAGGGGTGAAGATGAGTAATGCTATTGAGTCAGGGGTTCTAAAAGCTGATTTCTCATGCTGTGGCTCCAGTAACAGTAAGGGAAGACAGCATAAAGGGGTTTTTACTCAAAGAAGCAATCTTCGAGGGTCCTGAACTGGGATATTTTGTGCCAGCGGCCTCTCTGTCTGGAGGCACTCCAATTGCGAAATCCTCTTTTCTGTAGTGATGTCCTGCCAAATGGTCTGTTTCATCCTACTAGTAATAAGCTCTCCCCCCCCCCCTCGCT
>NW_015167702.1:6302-7805 GCF_001447785.1 Gekko japonicus
GCCCTGAGCCCTACGGGGGAGGGCGGGATATAAGTTTAATAAATAAATAAATAAAATAAATAAATAAAATAAAGCCAGCTGATTCGGCACAGTTATCCTTTAATGTTAATCTCTTCCTCTAGGTGAAATTCTTATTCATTGCATGACCAGGTGGCCCAAACTAAGCAGACTGTTTGTTTGGTAAGTGTCTTTCCTGTCTGGGTCAATCCTTTCGGTTGTGTATGCATTTTGACTATATTTTCCCTTTAAAATTAGTGGCTGTTCCTCCAGGTATGCCTTCTACTGTTTCTGTGTGTATTTGTTAGGTAAAAAAGGTAAAGTTTTCCTTGCTCGAAAGCCAGTTGAATCTGACTCTAGGGTTGCGGTGCTCATCTCCGTTTCCAAGCCGAAGAGCCAGCGCTGTCCGAAGACATTTCCGTGGTCATGTGGCCGGCATGACCAAACACCAAGGCGCACGCAACGCTGTTACCTTCCCACCAAAGTGGTACCTATTTATCTACTTGCAATTTATTGCTTTCGAACTGCTAGGTTGGCAGGAGCTGGAACTAGAGACGGGAGCTCACTCCGTCATGCGGCACCCCTGGGTCTCGAACTGCTGAACTACCGACCTTCCACAGCCTGCAGTTCAGCGTCTTAACCACTTGAGCCACCGCAGCTCCTATTTGTTAGGTAGCAAGGATTAAACTTTCAAGAACCTCTCTGACCAAATTGTCCAGTTCGGCCCAAGCTCATCAGGGCTTGGGAGGTAAGCAGGGTCAGCCACACTCACTACTTGGATGGGAGACAACAAAGGAAGTCCGGGGTTGCTATGCAGAGGAAGGCGATGGCAAACCACCTCTGTTTGTCACTTGCCTTGAAATCCGATGATTGGGATTGCAAGTCATCTTCTTCTTCTTCGCCATGCGTAGTACTGTACAGTGGGTACAACTAAAATGTAATGCCCAGGGGGCGATAGAAAATGTGAGTTCATGTGGCAACATCAGCACGCCTTCACCAAAATAACCAACTGGGACAGCTGGAACAGAACACGATACTTACAAAATATTAAAGTGATTCTGAATCGGATGGAGGGCAGTTAATCTATTACTTGTCACCAGGGGTCGTTTCGTAGAAAAAGAGCTAGGGGGACTCATTAGCATAACTCATTAGCATATGCCACACCCCCTGACATCACCGGAAGTGTGTCATAAGGCCACACCCCCTGACATCACCGGAAGTGTGTCATAAGGCCACACACCCCGCCCCCAACGGTCCCGGCCGCCACCTCCGGCCTTGCAGCTCCACTGCCGAGCCCCATGAGGGGCCCGGCAGTGGACCTGCAAGGCTGGCGGGAGTGCGAGGAAGCCCCGCAAAGGCCCTCCCTGGCCCCAGGCAGGCAGGGGTGGGGAGAGGCAGGGAGGAAGCAACTTACCCTCCCTCTTCTCCTGCCTCCTCCTGGCTGAATGAGGTCCGGAAGCGGGGCGGCCGGAAGTGGGGGGGGGGGCTTCGTCATGGGCGCCCCCC
>NW_015167702.1:7835-28453 GCF_001447785.1 Gekko japonicus
CCGGAAGTGGGGGGCGGGGCTTCGTCATGTGCCCCGCCCCCCATACCTCACCCGGGGGAACTGCGATCCCCCGCGATCCCACCCGAAATGACCTCTGCTTGTCACTGCTACACCTGGGGTGTACCCATGATCGAGGCGGTCCACTTTTTAAGGATATTACCAGTGAAATTCCAAGTTTTCATTGTTCAGACTATTTCTCCTCCAACGCTACTGTGTATTGTGTTGGCCACTGCTGCTGTCGAATTAGCACCAGTGATATGTCTTGTTCCTGAACTAGCCCTATTCAACAAATGGAGAGCCAGTTTGGTGTAGTGGTTAGGAGTGTGGACTTTCATCTGGGAGAACCGGGTTTGATTCCCCACTCTTCCACATGCAGCTGCTGGTATGACCTTGGGTCAGTCACAAGTTCTTTCAGAGCTGTTCTCTCATGAGCAGTTCTCGAAAGAGCTCTCTCTGCCCCACCTACCTCACAGGCAATGTTCCCTCTAAGCTGTGGAGTCCTGTGAGCAAAAATTCTACTTTGTGAGCTGCTGGCATTAAAGTTGTGAGCGAGCAATTTGGCCACTGCACACATTAATTTGCTCTGGAGCCATCCTTCCTGAGCGAAGACAAAAATGTGTGAGCCGGAGGCTAAAAAACTCTGAGCTAGCTCACACTAACTCAGCTTAGAGGGAACATTGCTCACAGGGTGTCTGTTGTGGGAAGGGGAAGGGGAAGGCGATGGTGAGCTGCTCTGAGACTCCTTCGGGCAGTGAAAGGCGGGGTATAAATCCAATCTCCTCTTCTCCTTCTTTTCTGTGTTAGGCTGCAGGCACAGACCAATCAGAAGCTGCAGGATTCTCTCTTCCAGGCCTGCTGCCCTAACTAAACCTCTGATCAATCTGGTATCTAGTTCTTATGTGAAGAACCACTAGTCTAGAGAACTTCTGAAAGCCAAATGTTGAGCTATGGGCCAGCGGAGATTTCCTAGCATTACAGGAGATGGAGAAAAAGCTCCCTCTATCCACTTTCTCCACCTTATGCATCTATAATGTCCCTACCCGGTAGTCTTTTCTTTAAACAAAAAAAGCTTTAGTCTCTTCCGTTTCTCCTCGGAGGAAAAGTGCTCCAAAATTCAAATATATTTCCTGAACAACTTCCAGACTCTCAGTTTGTACTCAACCAGTTTGTCTCTGTTACTAGGTTTGTCATGCTGTCTGAAACCCGCTGTCATAGTTACTGCTTGAGAAATGCGGTCGTGATGTTTATATGTTCCAAGAGGGCTTTTGTGAGGCTTCCTCAGAGCACTGTTCACTGGTTGGTGGTGTTCTTATTGTCCTTTTGGCCGTTTGCCACCGTTTGTGGGCAGTTTATGGGTTGCGTGTGAAATTCCAGCTGCAAAGACTCACAGACCCACCAATGATAAAAAAGAAATAAATCAGGTGAAACTGAGACCTTCCCATGGAAGGATGTATGACAATGAAATCCAAAAAAAGCATGACACTGAAACTATGGGGTCCAGGAGAAAAAGGAGAAGAGAAGAGAAGAAGAAGAGATTGGGTTTATCCCCCGCCCTTCACTACCCAAAGGTGCCTCAGAGCGGCTTACAAACTCCTTTCCCTTCCCCTCCCCACAACAGACACCCCGTGAGGTAAAAGAAGAAGAAGAGGAGATTGGATTTATACCCTGCCCTTCACTACCCAAAGGTGTCTCAGAGCGGCTTACAAACTCCTTTCCCTTCCCCTCCCCACAACAGACACCCTGTGAGGTAAAAGAAGGAGAAGAGGAGATTGGGTTTATCCCCCGCCCTTCACTACCCAAAGGAGTCTCAGAGCGGCTTGCAAACTCCCTTCCCTTCCCCTCCCCACAACAGACACCCTGTGAGGTAAAAGAAGAAGAAGAGATTGGATTTCTACCCCGCCCTTTATTTGGAGTCTCAGAGCGGCTTACAAACTCCTTTCCCTTCCCCTCCCCACAACAGACACCCTGTGGGGTAGGTGGGGCTGAGAGAGCTCTGACACAAACTGCTCTTTTTCAAGGACAGCTGTGCCAGAGTTATGGCCCAAGGTCATCCAGCCAGGTGCAAGTGGAGGAGTGGGGAATCAAACCGGGTTCTCCCAGATTAGAGTCTGCGCACTTAACCACTACACCAAACTGAGAAGAAGAGAAGAAGATATTGGATTTATACCCCCCCCCTTCACTCGGAGTCTCAGAGCGGCTTACAAGCTTCTTTCCCTTCCCCTTCCCCTCCCCACAACAGACACCCTGTGAGGTAGGTGGGGCTGAAAGAGCTCTGACAGAAACTGCTCTTTTTCAAGAACAGCTCTTATCAGAGCTACGGCTTGCCCAAGGTCATCCAGCAGCTGTGAGTGGAGGAGTGGGGAATCAAACCCAGTTCTCCCAGATTAGAGTCCGCGCACTTAACCACTACATCTGAAACTTCTGACTCTAGCTTGGGACCTATACATGCACCAGAATGAGGTGGCAAAGTGCTGAATGGGACATATCACTTCAGACTGTGGTAAAAAGGAGGTCACATGCTTAATGCTCCCTCATGTAAAAAATCTGTAAATGTTAAAAATTAGTACACTGGAAACAAAGGTTCTATCTTCGCTCTGGCTGCCACGACTCCTGCTGTAACCACAAGAATTAGCTGTGCATGGCGTCAATACCAATTCAAAAAATCAGTAAATAATTAAAGAAAAAATCAATTTTTTATAGACTCCTGCTATGGCAAGAGGTCTCATGCCTGTCTGCTGCTCCAAATAGCAGTGGGATAAAACCTTTTTTTTAAGTTACATTTAGCGCCGCCCAGCAGCAGAGGGGAACAGAATTGCTGCTGCCGGTAAGTGGGCTGAACACCCCCTTGTATCATCCAACAAAATTTTATATATTTTCTTTATCATTTTACTATCTGCTGTTAACATAAATTTTTTAACAGTTTTCCAAAATTTACTTATTTTTTCACATCTCCACCATATATGGTAAAATGTTCCTATATTCTTTTTACATCTCCAACATGTTCCCGAAATATCTTTATAGCATTTAGCTAGTTTATCTGGCGTCCAGTGCCACCTATAGAACATTTTGATTATATTTTCTTTATATGGCATCGCTCTTAATACTTTCACCGATTTCCACGTTTTCTCCCAATCCTCAATCTTTATAGTATCCCCTATGTTTTGCATCCAGGGTGTCATACAGGGTTTTACTACTATCTCTTTCATGGAGTCACACAATAGAAGATTATATATTTTTTTTAATCTATCTGTAGACAACAGCCATATTTTGTACAATTCTGATTTTGAGTTTGCAAATTTCATTGTTTTATCTTTACTAAATCTTGACTGCAGCTGTATCTTTTCCCAATTGGTAAGGTTAATATTCATTTCTCGTAACGTCTCAAAGGATTTCAATTTTTTTTCTTTAGTTAATAACGATTCATATGTTACTCTTTTGTTGTTTGTTAACAAAGCTGGCATTATAAACGCTTCTAATGGTGATACCCACATCGGTATATCTTTATAGAACCTTTCTTTTATTTTTTCCCATATCTTAATCAACGCTCCTCTTATTATATGATTATGGAAGATTTGATGCGTTTTCCCTTTGTCATACCAAACAAAGGCGTGCCACCCCATGCTTAGGTCATGACCTTCCAGTTGTAATATCCTTTTATTCTCTAATAGTATCCATTCTCGGATCCAACCCATGGCTGCCGCTTGATAGTAGATATTCCAATCTGGTAGGCCAATTCCCCCTCTTTCTTTTTTGTCACGCAATATCTTCAACTTTATTCGAGCTCTTTTAGCTCGCCATATAAACTTTCTTACAAGTCGATCTAATTCTTCAAAGAATTTGTTATTTTTTAAAATAGGTAAGCATTGTGCCAAAAAAAGAAATCGTGGTAGTATGTTCATTTTTATAGTGGCAATTCTGCCCATAAATGATATATGTAGATCGTTCCATTTCTCTAAATCTTTTTTGATTTCCTCTAATAACACCTTATAGTTGTTTTCATACAAGTTTATATTTTTATTTGTGATTATAATGCCAAAACTGGTAGGGACCTAACAGAAGCAGAAGAGATTAGGAAAAGATGGCAAGAATACACAGAAGAACTGTACAAGAAAGACCTCAATGTCCTTGACAACCATGACGGTATAATCACTGACCTCGAGCCAGACATCCTGGAATGTGAAGTTAAATGGGCCTTAGAAAGCATTACTAACAACAAAGCTAGTGGAAGTGATGGTATTCCAGCTGAGCTATTCAAAGTCTTAAAAGATGATGCTGCACTCAGTTTGCCAGCAAATTTGGAAAACGCAACAGTGGCCACAGGATTGGAAAAGGTCAGTATACATTCCAATCCCAAAGAAGGGCAATGCCAAGGAATGTTCAGATTATCACACAATTGCACTCACATCACATGCTAGCAAGGTCATGCTCAAGATCCTACAAGCTAGGCTTCAACAGTACATGGATAGAGAACTGCCAGAAGTACGAGCTGGGTTTCGAAGAGGTAGAGGAACTAGAGATCAAATTGCCAACATTCGCTGGATTATGGAGAAAGCAAGAGAGTACCAGAAAAACATCTACTTCTGCTTCATTGACTATGCTAAAGCCTTTGACTGTGTGGATCAAAACAAACTATGGCAGGTCCTTAAAGCGATGGGAGTATAAGGGTCAAGAAGCGACAGTTAGAATCGGATATGGAACAACTGATTGGTTTAGCATAGGAAAAGGAGTACGACAAGGATGTATATTGTCACCTTGCTTATTTAATATATATGCACAGTACATCATGCGAAATGCTGGCCTGGATGAATCACAAGCGGGAATTAAGTACAGCGGGTGTGGCTACATTAGCCGGGAGAGTTTAAAAGCAGGACTACTTCTGAACTGTTCTGTTCTGGCTATCAGATGTTGATCCATGTTGGAGTTGTGTTGGAGTTGAAGAATAAAGTTGTGTTCTTGCTGAATCACTCTCCGAATTTGCCCGAAAACTAGAACGGAACCCCCCTGATGGTGGCAACACAATGGGTGACAATCATTGTGATGCATGCACAAGAAGATCCCAGATGGCAGCCAGGAGCCCCCCGCCGGCAGCAAGGTAGGACCTGGCCACCCTACCATTTCATCCTCACAATGACCCTCTGTGACTGGCCCAAGGTCACCTGGCAAGCTCTGGTGGCAGAGTGGGGATTTGAACATGGGGCTCACAAATCCTAGTCTAACCACTATACTACAATGAATCTATAATCTATAATGCTGCTGTTATATCAACAGCAAAAGACTCTATAATCTATAATGGAGCTGTTATATCAACAACAAATGAAGCATAAGGATGCAGTCTCAGAATAATTTATACAAGCCGGAGGGGGGGGGGGGGGGGAGAGACCGGGGTGGTGGTAAAGAGCTCATCACAGCAAATGGGATAATTCCTTTTTTCTGATACGGTTAATATCCTGGTTTAAGGAACCCTCTGTCTTTTGGACAGTACCGTAAATTACAGAGTAACATGAAGTCATTAAATTGAAAGGCTTCAGAGCATAGGGATGTGTATACACACACTCACGCACACACACACACACATAAACACACAAACCCTCAGTTACCCTGAAAAAAATGGGTCTCGGAGGCTGCCAATACTATTCATATTAAACCTGGCAGAGCAAAAAATGCTTTCATCTTATTTTAATTGAGGGTTGAGGCCCATATCTAAACCAATTATCTGTGCTATCTTTCTGTTCCAGATCATTGTGTCTTGAGATTTCATAGGCGAGGGGGATATTATGCCGCAGGCAACAGTCCAAGTTTTGTGCTGAGCTTTCGAGCCGGCACGTTTAAAAGCTGATGCCATCCAAAGGACTGGAGGGGTCAGGGCAGCCTCCAGCCATCGTTAGGGAGGCACCTGGAGATCTCCCACCATCAGAACTGATCTCCGGACAATCAAGATTAGTTCCCCTGGAGAAAATGGCTGCTTAGAAGGGTGGACTTTGTGGCATTGGACCCTGCTGAGGTCCCTCCCCAAACCCCACCCACAGGGGCAGATTCACCATGAAGCAGACTGAGCGCGTGCTTAGGGCACCAGGGCCAAAGGGGGCACCACAAAGTTGGGGAAAGGGTGAAAAGCTTAGTTTGTACAGTCTATTGTGTTACCATAGGAATAAATTTTTGTATTGCTGCAACCTGCATTGTCTATCTGGTCAGACAGGTCGACCACTAAAATGAACTGGGTCAGTGTGGAAAGGAGGGGGGCACCAATGTTGGTCAGTGCTTAGGGCACCAGTGAGCCTTAGTCCGCCCCTGCCCTCCCATCGCAGGCTCCATCCTCCAAACCTTCTGGTATTTCTCAGCCCAGAGCTGGCAACCCTCCCTCGCCACTGTTGATGCCACGGCTTTTTTTTTTTCCTTAGTGGTGGTGGCAGCAGGAAGGCCTGGTACCCTATATGGTGCTAGGCACGATGACATGGGCCCATTTGTGATCTGCATTATGTATAATGTAATGCTGTCACATCCCCCCCGTAACGTATCCTGTGGGAAGAATCAAATGAGTCGGGGCTGGGGCCCATGGCTCATCAGCAGCGCACCTGCTTTGTTTGCAGAAGTTCCCAGGTTCATAAGAACATGTGAAGAGCCCTGCTGGATCAGACCAACCTAGTCCTGATCCTTTGGACAAGAAGATGCTGGGGATTAAACCTGGGACCTTCTGCATACAACGCAGAGGCTCTGCCACAGTGGTGTTGAATTCATTTGTTACGAGGGCCAGATCGGACATAAATGTCACTTTGTCGGGCCAGGCCATGTGTACCACAAAACGTAATGCCAGGTACCGGAGATAGGAACTGTATAAAGGACAGCAGCTGGTAAGCTCCGAGTTGGTGTATTCCCACTGCAAGGTCCCATGGGCTGGGAGGGGGGTGCAGAGGAATACCCATATGGGCAGACTGCTTGACTGCTGCGGACGAGGTTGTTCCGCCATGCTGAAGCCACAGTCAGTGGCTCCGCCCACTCCCACACAGCAGTCGCCTGTTCCCTCCCTTGGACTAGTTGCTCGTGGGCCACATAAGAGCCCTGGATGGGCCGGTTCTGCCCACCCCCCCGGGCCTTATGTTTGACACCGCTGCTCTACCACTAAGCCATAGGCCCTTTCTAAATGCTTTAAGTCAGCCCCTTGGTCTATTAAAGTTAGTGTTGTCTATTTAAATGGGCAGCATCTCTCCTGTTGTAATATGCAAGGTCTATTGGGCATAGATAAAGAAGATGACAAGAATATCCTGCAGGGGGCAGCAGAGGGGACAACTAGTTAGCATAGTGAGATTAGGGACTCTCTGCTGTTTTCAAATAGTCTCCTTCCTATCTCCTGATTGGCTCAGTTAGGGTTTTTCCCCAATCCTACTGAGAACTATTTTTTACTGACTCTGTCCTAGCTAGTTAGACAGTTAGACTCCTCTTTCTCTCTCCTCTTTCTTTCAAAGTTTGTTCTCGTCTTAATAAATTGACTTAATTCTTTAAACAGCTTGTGCTCCGATTTACTGCTTATAACTCTTTCAGTAACTCCAAGGTCTCAGGCTTACCTGACCCTTTAAATTGCCTTGGGCATTGTGGACAGGTGAGATATAAATATTTTAAATGAATTAACTGGAGATGCCAAGGATTGGACTTGGGGCCTTCTGCATGTCAAATAGATGCTCTACCTCTGAACCACGTCCTCTTCTGAATAAGCCTATTTGTCTGACAAATTTTATTAAACCTCTCTGACATCAAATGCCATCTGTACAGAATAGGCTTCCCAAGTCCCCCCGGGGGGCAGGGAACCCCCCGCCTCAGAGGCCCGTTCCCCACCGCCGGCAGATCGGACCCCGGGGGGAACCCCACCCCGGCCTGCGCGTCACCAAGAAGTGACATTATGATGCTGGGCACACTGGGGGCGGGGCCACGGTAATCAGAGGGAAAACTCTATGGTCCGCTCCAGCCGCGGACCGGGAGTCCCCCGGTAAGTAGATTTTTCGACTTGGCAACCCTAGTACAGAAGTTTATTTATGCCCTGCCTTTCTCCCCAATGGGACCCAAAGCGGCTTATTCCATTCTCCTGCCTTCTAGCCTGACCACAAGAGAATATGTGACTGGCCCAAGGTCACCCGGCAAGCTTCCATGGTAGAGCAGGGATTCGAACCTGGATCTCCCAAATCCTAGTCTAACATTCTTATGACTACACAATAGTACACCACACTGGCTTTCGTCTCAATATTTAGCTTAATGTTTCACCCATCTTTTGTTTGACTGTTGCTCTCTACTATAGCATGTGGTCGCAGCTTGTCTCTGTGTGTTTTTAATATCTGCTTGCAGAAAAGCAAAGTAATTGTCTTCAGTCTGTAATGGTCAAACCTTTGCTTTATCATATCATCCCTAAACCGGAAGGTAATGTAAGCACTAGAAATTGGTCCGAGGAATCATTAACTGGTTAGCTCTGTCTTATAAATGGTGCTGATGGAGCTTGGGATATTAAATTCAGTATTCGTCTGAAGCAAAATGAGGCCTCCCCCCTCTTCTGTTTCTGAGCTCACAAAGCGGGGGGGGGGGTGTTCAAAAAAAGATCTGTCAAGCTTCAATACTCATTATAAATGACCTCATTTTATAAATAATGGAAGGAAAAACAATACGTTCAACAAAAATGAGATTAGAGCATGGGAGGAGAAGAGGAGATGAACTGCAAATGCTGGAAGGTCTGGTAGTTATTCCAAAGAAGATAAATTTTACTTTAAAAGGCCTCCAGTGGGGAAGTACAACTGTAAAGGATGAGCTAAGTAAACAAAAAAAAACCCCTCTAAAAATCTAGGAGACAACCTCCTTTCCTGACATGTGCTACAGTAAAATGATTACAGCATGTTTCAGCAGAGGAGCCTTTGTCTCTTTTGAGCAAGATACAGAAAACCACAGGCCACCTGGGGTAAGGGTTCAGACATGCATTGATGTCACTTCCTCTCTGATCACTTGGATGATGGGACACTCAGACCCTATGCAGACAATCTATCTGCTTGCTGACTTGCCATCTGGGGAAGAAGATGGGGGCATGAGGGGGTTTGGCCCCACCTGCACACAATCACCAAGTCATTTGTACAGTCTGAAAATGTGTGCACGCCCCATGCCTGTACGGTTACCACAGGCATGCCAGGGCAGGAGGTCTCCCCACCCCCCAAGGCTACCTTCCTCGCTGGCACTAAAATAGCCAGGGGGAGAAAGACACTCTCTTAAATGCCATCAGTGGTGGTGTGACATCACTTCCGGGTTTTCCCTGGAAGTGACATCACCCCTCTCTAGGAATTCCTGGAAATGCTATGCTACCCCCCCCTTCTGCAAGTGGAAGTACTCTCCACAAGTGGTAAGGGTGCTTAGGATATAAGCCTGTACCCAGGGGTCATTTCCTGCAGGAGCGCACAGGAGCGGAACTCCGGCAGTAAAGAGTCCAGGGGGCGGGCACATGCAACAAGCCACACACCCTGCTCCCAGCAGCCCCGGGCCACAAGGAGCAAGAAGCAGCCAGGTAGGTTGCAGAGCCCCCCTCCCCCAATAGCAATCCAAAACAGTCCAGTGGCACCTTTAAGGCCAAGGTTTATTCAGGTACAAGCTCTCCCTCCTCTGTGAGGGCAGATCTGCACGTCCCCCCCCCCTAGCTAGCAATCGAAAAGAGTCCAGTGGAGCCTGAGTGGTGGGTGTTGCCTTCTGACACACTTCCGGTGATGTCAGGGGTTGTGGCATATGCAAATAAGTTATGCCAATGAGTAATGCTAATGAGCTCCTGCACCTCTTTTTCTACGAAATGACCCCTGCCTGTACCACTACAGTTGGGGGGAGGATATAATTTTTTTAATGCATCATCATGGAAAAGAACTCCCTGCAAGTAAAATGCCAGCACACCAAGGAGAATGGTCCCATCCAGCCAACTCCTTGCCATGCCCCCTTTCTACTTGCAGATCGGGTTTTTGAATCCAGAAACGTGATGTACCTCGTGCGGTTTGGTGGTCCAGCCCATCCTACCGGTTGGAACTCTACCACTTCATTCCGCTGCGTGTGTGTAGATCAGGCCTCTACCGTCTAACATGAAACAGATGGGCTGTCCCTGACCTAAACCACTTGCATTGCGTGAAGGCTTAGGAGTGCTAATCAGATTTTGGTGAGGTATCCCCTCAAAGAATGTAGATGTCAGAATCTGCACATGTACGCCTGTGGTATGTGAGGCAAGGAAGGGCAAAGAGCCGTGGCAGCGATACAGCCATCAGAACCCCCCTGGGATGAGGCTGGAGAGTAACCAAAAGTAACGGAGCGAACGGTTCCCTTTAGGATTGCATCATTTCATTCAAACTAAGCCACGGCGAGGAATTTTGGGGAAACAAGTCAGGATTCATTATGGGGAAAGCGATCTAGGCTGTCACAGTCCTGGTGTACTTTCTCGTGTTATGCAAACACGATAATGTGTAACAACAAGCCAGTCACAGATCTTGAGCACATCTGGATCGGCCTTGGGGGAAATGTAGCAGGGCTCTTTGGAAAATAAATAAATAATCGGGACAAAGGCAGGACAGAGAAATGGATGCGAGGGCAGCTCTTGAGTCTTCTTGACCTGACATTTCTCCAGCCGCTTTATTGGGACCGGTGGTCATTTGCTTGTGTCATCGCTATGGATATATTTATTTTATTTCTACCCCCTCTT
This sequence comes from Gekko japonicus, assembly GCF_001447785.1. Classification (NCBI taxonomy): domain Eukaryota; kingdom Metazoa; phylum Chordata; class Lepidosauria; order Squamata; family Gekkonidae; genus Gekko; species Gekko japonicus. Next base: position 18,529 of record NW_015167702.1, read on the forward strand.
TCTTCCATCACGGAAGACAGAGCAGCATAAAGGGTAGTGAGAACAAAATGGAGGAGGCACGAAGAATGTTGTAAGCTGCTTTGGGTCCCTGCTGGAAGGGGAAGCCGGGTATAGTTCTACAAACTCAGATGGTCTTCGCTTCAGCAAGGTTGATGCAATAAAGGCCTTCCAGCTCTAACCTGGGGCTTAGAGGTAAATCCATATTTGAAAATTAAAATACTTATCCCCAGCTTTTCCCAGTGGATCAAGGCAGCTCATAATGCAAAAAGATATTTTAAAAACCAGAATACAGTAAAACCCCATTTACCTCCCTCCGCGAGAAAATACTGGCAGCATTAAAAGGCCCATTTTAAAAGGCCACACAAATAGATTGACATTACAGCCCATTCCTCCTCCAAACTTCTAAAGAAGGCAGTCCCCCCTCACCTCCTCAGAGAACCCATTCCACAAGGTGGGAGCTGCAAGGCCAGGCAGTGTTGGGTGTCTCTACTGGGTCCATGTTTCATAGACGGGGCCACAGCAGATGAGGCTCTGCCATGTTTACTGAACAACCGGACCTTACAAACTGGGTATATGTACGTTACCTTCACCTTCTTTCCTGTTGTCTGGAGTGGACAGGTGGCCTCATAAGCTGTAAAGAAGAAGAGAGAGAACATTTCCAAATACTAAAATGGGCATTCCCTCCCCCCACTTTGGAACGAATATGGTGTCAGGATAGCTTGCTGGCTGCCTGCTTCTTACCTCCGTTTTTGTATCGGCGAATGCTTTAAGCTATCCATAATCATAAGCTTGGCGCTCTCAATGGAGTTGACAGATGCCATCTCTTTGAGTCTCCTTATTGGCCCTTGTTCCTCAGAAAAGCTTGCAAATTGCTCAGATCTCGGCAAACAAAGCCACCATTGGCTCTTGGGAACCTCTGGATATCCTGCCCTGATAACATGTGAATTGCTGAGAATTACCAGAGATAAAATATCCTTTACAACTTCAAAGTCGCCAGTTTCCAAGCTGTTAGCTGCAGGTATGTGAAAGTTCTGACAGGCTGAAGATGGAAGGAAGAGATAAAGGGGGAAATTAACGGCTGGGGGGAGGGGAGGAGGCGTTGGGGAATACAATCATGTGAATTGGGGGGGGGTATCTTTATCATTGCTTTGGCACTCGAGTTTCTGTGAGGGGGATTAGCACTGTCTCCTTGGAGGTGTGAGCAAAAAAGCATTCTGGGTTTGGCTTCGGGAACAGGCTACCAAACCCCACTCTGCTTCGGGGGAGGACAGGTCACAGCCTCCAGTTACACAGAACTCAAAGCCCATAGAGTACCGATGCACCGCATGCCATTTGAGATGGGTAACCGATCTCGAAAGCTTTGATACTCCCATTTTTTGACAGCCGTTGGGTAGGGATTCTTTTCTTTTCTTAAAAAAAACGAGGGGCGTCAGATCTCTGCATTTGGAGGCAACCTTTCCCCGAATGCCAGTTGCTGCCCAGGGTTGCAAACGACAGGCAAGGGCTATTGTTTTGCATCCTAGAGGCATCTGGTTGATAGCTACAGGGAACAGGATGCTGGACTAAAGGGACCTTTGGTCTGATCCAGCCAAACGTCTGGAATTGGGATCTTATCTGGAAATTTGGCTCCATTGTTCCAAGTCTGCAGAGGGAAGCGGCAGCTGTTTGGGGCCCAATCCCCAGGGAAATTCTCCTGCGCAAGCCCTGTATGCAAGCTGCACAACACCGATGCTATCTTTCCGCTGTGACTTCTTTATTTGCAATTCTGGTGGGAGGCTAGTGGTGCATTTTGTTTCTACCCAAATGATTTGTAAAAAAAGAGCACAAAAGCCCAGTTCGTTTACAATCAAAAATGAATAGGAATCATTCATTTCCTTGTGTTTTGCATTTAATGGTCATACAGTTTTGCCTTAAAAATAACATAGGCCCCGGTCCCACGAGCCAGATATTGCATGGGGGAGGCGTGGCAAATTGCCCCGGCGCCGTTTGATACACGATTATGCGATCAAATACGCCGGTGGCACACCACGGGTCCTTCCCTCGGCGCCGAGGCATAACCGAGGGGCCGGAGGAGAAAGCCACGCGTCAGCGCGATCACACCGCAGGAGTTTGGAGGCAGCCTGTGGCAAACCGTTTTCCAGTACTTTGGAGGTACTGTGTTTTTATCGCGCATTTTTGGCGGTAAGCCACGGGTTGGCCACGGGTGCGCTCCACTTGCCAGATGTTGGGGTGTGATCACGCACAGATAATCTGCCCACAACCCATGGCTCTCCCGCGGCAAATTCTCCGTGTGACCGGTACCATAGTTATACAGAAGGGGATTCCTTTTTGCCAAATTCTACCTTTTTTGATATAGCCAATGATTCCTCATTTTCTTTCAAAATAGGAATTTCTCTTTGCTTTCTCTTCAAAAGAAATGAAAGAGAATTTAGTGTATTCTTTGGTAACCCTTGCACTTATTTTATGTTATACACAACAGGGTCGTGCTTTAGAAGGAGGACTGGAAGCTTTGGGGAGTGACTGCCAGTTTGGAAGCTTTGGGGACTGTCCCAGTTTGGCCAGGGATCCTGGAGGATCCCCCCTCTTCTGGGCGTGGAACAATGGTGACTGGGGGTGTGGAGGGGGAGGTATTTGTGAATTTCCTGCATTGTACAGGGGGTTGGACTAGATGACCCTGGAGCTCCTTTCCAACTCTATGAGTCTATGATTCTATGATTCTGAGTATCTACAGAGTGAAATATCTTCCCATTCTCTCCCCAAAACTCTTGTATCAAAACAAAATTGATTAGCAACAGAATCCAAACTTCTAAAAAGGGAGGGGGAAATGGATTGTTGAATTTCAGGGAGAAATTAGATAAAGAGGAATTCAGAGAATTTCTCTTAAGAACACTGTGAAAAGGACTTTTTCTCCTACTGTATTTCTCTTAAATTAGCTAAAGATAATTTCTTAGGGGAGTGGCGCAAGCTCTGGGAATGTTATGCAAAGAGATAATATAACAGAAAATACATTTTGCATAATGTTGCAAAGAGCCCCCAAGTCAGTAATAAATGTAATGTCAGCAGAAGAATTTTGAAACAACAGCAAAACAAAAAACAGTGAAAACACAAAAAAAATGCACCTTTGTGTTTTAAAGCTGCAAAAACCTGGAAGTGTAGAGGGCAAATAGCCTCTTTCTTCGGACTCAGGCTGTGGTCACATGGCAAGGTAATTGTGATTTGTTCCCACTATAATTTAATTGGGGATATTTTTCTTCGGGTTGGGATGATCGCTCATCCATCCCCGAACCAGAAGCATTTGAGTGAGGAGGCTCTGGGCACCGTCTAGATGCAGCCAGCCCCTCTCTCTCCATCGCCCGCTCACCTGCCAGCCCGTCCGGCACTTCCTTCACCCTGCCCGCCTCCATCAACCTTCCACGCCGCCTCTTGCTGCCCGACCAGCCCCGGCTTGACACTGCTGGCAAGCCGGGTCCTCCCTCCTTCCCTCCTAGCGCCGTAGCTTTGGGGACTCCTGGGGCACACTGCCACCTGCTCGCCTGCAAGCCCGCCCGGCACTTCCTCCCCCCCACCTCTCCCCCAGCAACTTTCCATTCTGCCTCCTGCTGCCTGCTGCCGCTTCACTCCTGGGGTGGGCAGGACCTTTCTCCGCGCTGGATGAGTGCTTGAACATAAATAATGAATTTATTAAGCACAGGATTGCTCAAGCGCTCAAAGCCGGAAGCTGTAAAAAAAAACACCCTCATCGCACGAAGAACGGTCAGACGGCCCTAATCGCAATCGTTGCGAGAGATGGCTGTCCAGATGGGCGAAATTGCGGATTCCAAGCGAAAATACCAGGAAAATACTTGATTTTCCCAGTGCAGGAAAATGCGGTAGAGAACTGGGAACATTGCGGGAGTGAGCCTGCTTTGGCATGGGAGGCAGATTGGCCCATCTGATCAGCAAATTTAAATGCGAGCGGGAACAGCGGCGAACCCCGATCAAAAGGTCCGTGTGACCGGAGCCTCATACCTATTGGAGTTCCCTGATCTGGTCTAGTTATATCCATTTATGTTTTCGTCTGTAACTTCAGTTCTCTGCTTTTCATTGTGGGTTTTGTAGATTCCTTTGTACAGTGCGTGCAAGTGGATATGTGATTTAGAAATATTTATACATCGAATATTTAGAAATATTTATACATCGAATATACATCATTGACATGAGCTCTGAGTCTCAGGAGTTCAAATTCCAAATACATATTGCCAGTCTTTAAGAGCATAAGAACATAAGAGCCCTGCTGGATCAGACCAATAGTCCATCTAGTCCAACATCCTGTCTCACAGTGGCCAGGAAAAATCAGGAGGACACAGTCTGAGATGACAGTACAAACAAACGGCAAATACCATGATCAATCTATAATATTATATCAATATACTAGGAATAAGGCCCGTTGTGGAAATAAATACAACGAGATCTAGAAAGAGGCCGCATCACGCCAGGCCCTCCTGTCTTCCACCGTGCTCTGGAGTTTGCTTAATTTCATGTTCGTTGCATTGATAATACTGTCTAACCATCTCATCCTTTGCCGTCCCCTTCTTCTTTTACCTTCAGTCTTTCCCAGCATCAGGGTCTTCTCCAGTGAGTGCTCCCTTCTCATTTGGTGGCCAGAGTATTTGAGCTTCAGTTTCAGTATCTGGCCTTTCAGGGAACAGTCAGGGTTGATTTCTTTTAGGATTGACTGACTTGATCTCCTTGCAGTCCATCAAATGTGAAAAACCAATAACCTATAATTATAACCCTATAAATACCAAATCATGAATAAACAAAGTTCATACAAGTCCATTCCAATGATTACTAATAATGATGGGAAGTCCTCTCAAGGAATATAACAAGTTGACAAAGTATAAGAATTTTTGCAAGATTCTTCTGAAGCATAGAGATCCAATCCTGCCAGGCTTCCCTCTGTTGAAGCTACTGCTGAATACGGATCAATCTCCACTATAAACAAGGTACTTCAAAGATAGAACGGAGCAGCCTCCAAAATGGCCAGCAAAATTAGGTGCCTTTTCCTGAAGCTCAGCATCCTAAATGACCCAACACCCAGGGCTTTTTTTGTAGAAAAAGCCCAGCAGGAACTCATTAGCATAATAGGCCATACCCAACAGCAGGAACTCATTAGCATATTAGGCCACACCCTGACAGCACAGCTCATTCGCATATTAGGCCACACCCCCATGTTACCAGACGTGTGGTCATCCAGCCACACCCACCTTTTGCTTCTTATTCTCTTTACCTTGTTTGTTGTCAAAACCCAGGGCTTTTTGCATGTTAGGCCACACACCCCTAATTGTAGCCAATCCTAATGAGTTGCTGCTGTTGGGTGTGGCCTATTATGCTAATGAGTTCCTGCTGGGCGTGGCCAACTTGGGAGCCAGCCGGAACTCCGTTCCTGTGCGTTCCTGCCCAAAAATAGCCCTGCCAACACCTACTCTCCACTGTAAACAAAGTACTTCAAAGATTGACTGAAGCACCCTTCAAATTGGGCAATCAAATAAGTGCCTTCTCCTGAGGCTCAGGGTTCTTGTGGCCAACCAGTGCCCCTGGACGGCCAACAACAGGGCATGGAGCCCAAGGCCTTCCCCTGAAGTTGCCTCCTGGCTCTGGTATTCAGAGGTTCACTGCCTCTAAGTGTGGAGGTTCCCCTCAGTCACCGTGGATAGTAGCCATCGATGGACTTATCCTCCACGAATCTATCTAATCCCCTTTTCAAACTGTTTATTCCTATCTCTGTCACGACATCCTTGGGCAGCAAATCCCACATTTTAATCACTCTCTGTGTAAAGTAGTCTTTCCTGAACCTACTGCCCATCAGCTGCATTGGATGCCCTCAAGTTCTAGTATTTTGGGAGAGGGAGAAAAATGTATCTCTGTCCACTCTCTTCACCCCAGGCATAATTCGATGAGCCTCTATCTTGCCAGCCCGTTAGTCGTCTCTTTTCTAAGCTGGAAAGTCCCAGACTCTTCAGCCTTACTTCATAGGGAAGGTGCTCCAACTCCCTCATCATCTTGGTTGCCCTCCTCCTTAAGGTACCCTTGGACTTTTGTTTGATTACATATAATGTATCATGCAGCTTTGTTGATGTCAAGATGGAATTGAAAAATATGTACATTTTATGGGGTGGCAGCAGCGAAAGAAGAAGAGGAGGCGGCGGCGTTGGTTTATATACCCCACCCTTCACTACCCTAAGGAGTCTCAGAGCAGCTTACAATCTCCTTCCCCTTCCCCTCCCCACAACAGACACTCTGAGAGGTAGGTGGGGCCGAGAGAGCTCTTTTGAGAACTGCTGGTGAGAGAACAGCTCTGAATGAACTTGCGACTGACCCAAGGTCACACCAGCAGCTGCATGTGGAGATGTGGGGAATCCAACCTGGTTCTCCCAGATTAGACTCCACGCTCCTAACCACGACACGAAACTGGCTCTCAGGAAATAGAAAATGGACCAGAAATTGAGTCTGGACTTCACTGCACACCAAGGGAAAGCGAAATGAAAATAAGGATTCTTGGAATGGAAGGATGGGAAATCCAGAGTCATCAGTCCTAGACATGTTTCCAGCTCAGGCGCTAGAAGAGATTTGCCTGGTTTCGCTTGTCTCTTCAGCAGACACCACAGCTTTTATTGTGGCCCGCAGAACAATCCATTCTGCCAAGGGCTTCTCCAGGGCTGATCTTTCAGTCCCTCTTTGCCTTGGCCACCTGCAGGGCTATTTTTGGGCAGGAACGCACAGGAACGGAGTTCCGACCGGCTCCCAAGTTGGCCACGCCCAGCAGGAACTCATTAGCATAATAGGCCACACCCAACAGCAGAAACACATTAGGATTGGCTACATTCGGGGTGTGTGGCCTAACATACAAAGGAGTTCCTGCTACAAAAAAAGGCCCTGGGTTTTGACAACAAACAAGGTAAACAGAATAACAAGCAAAAGGTGGGTGTGGCTGGATAACCACACTTCTGGTAACATCGGGGTGCGTCCTAATGAGCTGTGCTGGCAGGGGTGTGGCCTAATATGCTAATGTGTTTCTGGTGTTGGGTGTGGCCTATTATGCTAATGAGTTCCTGCTGGGCATTTTCTACAAAAAGAGCCCTGGACCTGTAGATCTGCACTGGCCGTTGGAGCTCCCAGGTCCGTGAAGCCATTTGCATCAAGCCAAAAGAAGAAACCTGTGTGTCTGAGAACTGCTTCTATGGATAAAATATGTGCCCCCCCCAAAAAAGAAGTGTTTTGTGTGCTTAGCTATCTCCCCACCACCACCAAACCGATTTTAAAAAACGGACGGTTCGAGCATGTGCTGGTAACACTTGGCAATTCTACTCTGTAGGGGCTACAGAGGGGTCCCCCACTGCGGCTTTCCCCTCTCCTGGTACATTGCTTGAGTCAGATTACAACTCTCACCCCCTCCTGGTTGTTCTGTGGGGTGGGCTCCCTATGAAATAACAGCTCTTTACTGTAACCAAATATTTCCATTCAGGAAAGCCCGTTTTTTGCGACCAGCAAAAGGAGCAGGCTTCTTCATTCATGCTCGGAGGCTGGTGAAAGGTCCTTTGTTCCAGGCAGGAGCACCTGGAGGGGATGTTGCTGGAGGCCTTGGGTCCTCTGGGTTCAAGGCTCAGAGCAGCTGTGGGGGGCCCCGTCACGTTTAACCCCGCAGCAGCAAGGGGAGCACCCTTTATAGGAAAGAACAGCCTCAGCTGCAGCCAGTGGCAGTTTTCTCAGCCTGCAATAAGTCAGAGGAAGTGAGGGATGTTGTGTTTTCTGTAGGCTTCCAGGGCTCTTTTTGTAGAAAAAGCCCAGCAGGAACTCATCAGCATAATAGGCCACACCCAGCAGCAAGAACTCATTAGCATATTAGGCCACACCCTGACAGCGCCGCTCATTAGCCCATTAGGCCACACCCCCATGTTACCAGAAGTCTGGTCATCCAGCCACACCCACCTTTTGCTTCTTATTCTGTTTACCTTGTTTGTTGTCAAAACCCAGGGCTTTTTAAACTCCTTTGCATGTTAGGACACACACCCCTAATGCAGCCAATCCTAATGAGTTCCTGCTGTTGGGTGTGGCCTATTATGCTAATGAGTTCCTGCTGGGCGTGGCCAACTCGGGAGCCAGCTGGAACTCCGTTCCTGTGCGTTCCTGCCCAAAAATAGCCCTGGGCTTACCAGGTTGCCTGCTGTGGTGGGCAGTCTCCCACCCCCATCACTGCTCTCCGCTCCAGTGGGAGCAAAACTGTGTGTGTGTGGGGGGGGAGTGGCATCATAGCCTGACTTCCAGGTGTACCCAGAAGTGGCATCGTGACTCTTCCTGCCTGCCTTCCTGCCTGCCATCAAATGGCAATTGACTTATGGTAGCCTCCTCAAGAGATTTTCAAGATAAGAGCTGAGCAGAGGCTGCTTGCCATGGCCTTCCCATATGGTCACAGCAACCACAGCCAAACTTGCTAAGCTTCCAAGCTCTCACGAGCTTGGGCTTGTCTGGTCTACTGGGGCCACTCATGTTGTTGTTCAGTCGCACAGTCGAGTCCGACTCTTCGCGACCCCGTGGACCAGATCACGCCAGGCCTTCCGGTCTTCCGCCGTCCTCTGAAGTTGGCTCAACTTCATGTTCGTTGCATCTATGACACTGTCTAACCATCTCATCCTTTGCCGTCCCCGTCTTCTTTGACCTTCAATCTTTCCCAGCATCAGGGTCTTCTCCAGTGAGTGCTCCCTTCTAATTGGGTGGCCAAAGTATTTGAGCTTCAGTTTCATTATCCGGCCTTCCAGGGAACAGTCAGGGTTGATTTCTTTTAAGATTGACTGATTTGATCTTCCCTAAATCTTTATGGTTTTTACCACAGAGACTGAGACCTTCCTAGAGCACTGTGACATTGGTTCCAGCTACAACAATCCCTTGCAGAAAAATGCCTTCCCCCATCATGGTCTGCAATCTTTGAAAACAATTTAAATCCCCCCTATATATATATATTGTGTGTGTGTGTGTGTTGTGTGATTGCATGAGACACACATGCCTTTATGCTGGGCATCCACCATATGCGTACTTTAATACTATTACAATTTAAAAGAGTTTAAAAGAAAACGGCTCTGACTTAGTGAAGGGTGCCTTACACTCCTTCTCTGGGGATTGTTTCCAATGACAATTGGCTGGTAGTGCTGTCCCACCACTCTGCAAGGATTCGATTGGAAGGGAGAAATACCACTGGCCAGGAAATCAGGAGAGTCAAAGAAAAACAAGATGCCTGCTGTTGTCAAGGCTAGTTAACAGCTGAACAAGAAAAACAGCACAAGATTTTTTGCGATGGGGGCAGTTTTTCATAATGTCTAAGAATCCCGGATTTGTGTTTACCATTCTAGAAATCACAAGACTGACCCCAAACAGTGGTTTTCATGTATATTTTCAGTTCAGGAATGTTGGGGTGCACAACCATAATGTAGGCTAGTAATTTCCCACCGTGGGGTGGTGGTGAATGGAAGACCTGCCTGGAGACCCAGGTGATCCCAGTGACCCACTTCCATGCCATTGCCTGCCACTGCCAGGCTCCCCATATCCACATCCAGCCCTCAACCTGGGCACCTTGTAACTGAGGGGGGCTCCCAGACCATCCTCCAGAGCCTACTTGCCTGCCTCCTGCTTTCCTGTCTCTGTCTGTTACTCTGTCCCACGTCCTTGAGCACCTGCCAAGCAACAGCCTGGCTTTGCAGGATCAGGGCATCCTAGATGCAGAACAGCTTTGCAGTTTGAAGTGGAAACTTCTCCCTCAGTGGCTCTTGGTAGGCAACCAAGCTTGGTTCTGCCAGTAAATAGACAAAGGAACAAAACCCTTTCTACTCCTCTGTGAGGAACTCATTGGGCCCAGTCCTGAGTATGGTTGCCAGCTCCAGGTTTGGAAATTCCT
>NW_015167702.1:29390-37182 GCF_001447785.1 Gekko japonicus
GACTCTGCCCTCCAAACCAGCCATTCCCTCATGGGGAACCACTGTTGCCAATCTCCAAGTGGGGGCTGGAGATCACTCAGAATTACAACTGCTCTCCAGATGGCATTGATCCGTTCCCCTGGAGAAAATGGTGGACTCTGTGTCCTTATACCCTGCTGAGGTTGCCATGGCAAATTGATGCTGAGTGCCCATGGCCTTGGCACTCTCCCAGAGCCTCTTTCTAGCGCTCATTGTATTTATTTCCACAATGGGCCTTATTCCTAGTATGAGAAATAAATAATAAATAATAAATTGTACAGTGGGTTGGACTAAATGACCCTGGAGGTCCCTTCCATCTCTATGATTCTATGGTTCTACTGCTACAGGCAGACTAACACAGCTACCCATCCTGATCTATCATGGGGTTTTTGTGAGGAAAAAATGGAGGAGAGAAGAACAACGTAGGCCACTTTGAGTCCCCATTGAGGAAAGAGGTGGGGTATAAGTGAAGCAAATAAATATATCACTAGTTATAAGTATGCCCTGACCTGGATAGCCCAGCTATTTCACTCATTAGATCTCGGAAGCTAAGCAGGGTCAGGCTTGGCAAGTATTTGGAATACCAGGGTCATGACACAGAGGTAGAAAATGACAAACCACCTCCGAACATCTCTTGCTTTGAAAACCCTACGGGGTCACCAGAAGTCAGCTGTGACTTGACAGCAAAAAAAAGAAAAGAAAGTTATTGAATACTCAGCCATGTTCACAGGTTCACACTCAGAGTAAACAGTGCTAACAATGATAAACCAAGGGGCTGAGTGGGTATAAGACAGATTCAGGAGGGCAGCAGAAGCAAGCAGCAGAACAAAGTTTGAGTCCAGTGGCACCTTTAAGAAGAAAGAAGAAGAAGAAAGAAGAAGAGGAAGAGGAAGAGGAGGAAGAGGAAGAGGAGGAAGAAGAACAGGAGAAGGAAGAGGAGGAGGAAGAGGAGGAGGAGAAAGAAGAAGAGGAGGAAGAGGAAGAGATTGGATTTATACCCTGCCCTTGGCTACCCAAAGGAGCCTCAGAGCAGCTTACAATCTCCTTTCCCTTCCCCTCCCCACAACAGACACCCTGTGAGGTAGGTGGGGCTGAGAGAGCTCTGACTGAGAACTGCCCTTGAGAGAACAGCTCTGAAAGATCTTGTAACTGAGCCAAGGTCACACCAGCAGCTGCCTGTGGAGGAGTGGGGAATCAAACCCGGTTCTCCCAGATAGGAGTCTGTGCTCCTAAACCACTACATCAAAGTTTAATTCAGGGTATAAGCTTTTGTAGGCATGCACACTTCTTCAGATACATTGAGACAGATTTCCTCAAGCCTCACGCATAGGTAGAGAGAGGGTAGGGGGGGGGGTTTAGTTGCCAGGGAGGGCTAGTTAGAGTCAAGATGCATATGTAACTGGGCGTTAAGTATATCTGGGATTGGATTAAAGCAATTGGTAAGACCTGTGAAGACAATTGGTAAGAGCTGCGGTGGCTCAAGTGGTTAAGACGCTGAACTGCAGGCTGTGGAAGGTCAGTAGTTCAGCAGTTCGAGACCCGTGTGCCGCATGATGGAGTGAGCTCCCGTCTCTAGTTCCAGCTCCTGCCAACCTAGCAGTTCGAAAGCAAGACATTGCAAGTAGATAAATAGGGACCGCTTCGGTGGGAAGGGAACAGCGTTCCGTGCGCCTTGGTGTTTAGTCATGCCAGCCACATGACCACAGAAACGTCTTCGGACATCGCTGGCTCTTCGGCTTTGAAACGGAGATGAGCACCGCAACCCTAGAGTCAGACTCGACTGGCTTTCGAGCAAGGGAACCTTTCCCTTTTTTAAGACCTGTGAATGACAGCAGAATAGCATCCAAATACGAGAGTTAGCAAACAAGCTTATACCTTGAATAAAACTTTGTTGGTCTTCAAGGTCCCACTGGACTCAAACCTTGTTCTGCTGCTTCAAACCAACAGGGCCGCCCACCTGAATCTACCTGATGGGGCCATCGTGAGGATAAAACAAGGTCCCGCTAATCATGTTATGCTGCCCAAAACTCCTCAGAGAAAGGGTGGGAGAAAGAAAATGCACTCTTATCGACAATGTGGCAGCTTAAGTTTCCTATCTGATGCCTGCCAAAATCAAAACGATTCACAGATGGCAGCTAGTCCAAAGCTGTCTAAACTCAGAGATAAACAACGAATCCACTTTTCTAATGCGGCGTGACAAACCTGGAAATTTGGACAACTGACAAATAGTTCTGTTTGGGTCAGCTGTATTCCGAAGCCACTGGGTATAAAAGAGATGTAAGAATCAAACTTGGTCATGAACAGAGGAAATAGATTTGGCTTCGGCTTTGGGGTGGGTGGGGGGCGATGCTATGTGGTATATCTAGAACAACCAAACACTCCCCAGGTCCCTATGCATTGCTGACTGCCAGATTATGATACCAGATACCTTGTAAAATCCAAAGCAAGCAAACAAACAAATCCCTGAAGTAAACGTCTGGCTGAGTGGAAGAGAATCTACTTGACATGCAAAAAGTCCCAGGTTCAATCCCCGGCACTTCCAGTCAAAAGGATCAGATAGTAAGTATTTTGAAATACCCCCCCCCCAAGAACCCAGAGACCCACTGGGTCAAACCTTGCTCTGCTTAGCTTGCCATAGATGCTGGGGGGAGGGCATATTCCCGAGGGGAGGGGATTGGGTGCGGTGTGAGTGGGAACCGTTCACTTGTAGAGGCAATAATTTTCCTTAGAAGGGAAGAAGAAGAGATTGGATTTATACCCCGCCCTTCACTACCCAAAGGAGTCTCTGAGCGGCTTACAAACCTTTCCCCCTTCCCCTCCACACAACAGACTGCTCTTTTTCATAGAACAGCTCTTATCAGAACTATGGCTTGCCCAAGGTCATCCAGCCAGGTGCAAGTGGAGGAGTGGGGAATCAAACCCGGTTCTCCCAGATTAGAGTCCACGCACTTAACCACTACACCAAACTGGCTCTCTGGCTTAAGACACCTTCCTCTCACAGAGGAATGACCTAGAGCCTTTCTGTGCCAGTTTATGCTTAGATAAAGGGATTGTATATTCCGGGGGGGGGTTGGCAATGGCTAGGCGGGACGAGTGTGACGTGTGATTGGTTGGGGGAAAAGGGGTCTTGTTTGAATCATCTATATCTGCTAATGTACGCGCCAAAATCACCAGTTCTAACACGGTTCTGTTCTGATCTGGATCTTGCATATATCTCAATAAACATATCACTGCCAAGGAGAGTGCTGTTGAGAGTAACTTGACTAGGAGTATGACACACTGTCGGTCTGACCTTGATGGACCGATGGTTTGATTCAGTCGCAGGCAGCTTCATGTATTTTCAAGATTGACAGAGAAACACATATTTTGTTTCAAAAGAAAATCCCTATGATTGTCTTGCGGACAGTCCTTGATTCTGTCAGACTCTGGATCCAAATAAAATCGTGAACGCAATTCAAATGCATTGAGAGGCACCAGAAACCATTGGGGAAGCTTTAATGTGGAGCACTGAATGATACAAAAAGAAACCTTCTCATCAGTTCCTTTTCTTATTTTAAGAAGAGACACAGGATGCCAATCAGACGTGACCAGCTGAGCAAAAAGAAAAAAAGAGAAAGATTCTTCCCTAAATCGTATAAAAGGGGAGAGATGTGATGCTGATAAGATTTCAAGAATGCAGCTTGAGTCGTCTGTAATTTTCTCAGAAAAACTCAGAGCTAAGACAACAAAGGGACGCTGCAGATTTTGAATGGAACGTGTTGGACAGGCGAACTTACCTTGTCTGAATGCCACAATCCATACGTGAGCCAATCACTGGGTCTCTTTGGTTCGGCTTCGAATGGCTTGAATGTCTGCCGAGCAAATTAGCCTTGTTATTTCTTTAAAAATGTGTGTGTATGAAAATGCTGTTTATCCAGAAAGAACATCACTGGTGTTCCCTCTAAGCTGAGTTAGTGTGAGCTAGCTAACAACTTTTTAGCCTCTAGCTCACACATTTTTGTCTTAGCTCAGGAAGGATGGCTCCAGGGTAGGGTTGCCAAGTGTGTCTTCGCCGGGAGCGGGGGGCTCCGGGCCGGTGTCCTGTGCGCGTGCCGCACGTGCATCACCCGGAAGTGACGGGAGGACGCCAGGCACGCTGGGAGCGGGGCCACGGCCATACAAGGGAAAACCATAGAGTTTTCCCTTGTATGGTGTATGACCGTGGCCCCGCCCCCAGCGTGCCCACGTCACTTCCTGGTGACATGCACGCAGGGGTGGGGTTTTCCCCGGGGCCCGATTATGCGGCGTCGGAAATCGGGCCTTCAAAGCGGGGGGTTACCCGCCCCCACTTGGCAGCCCTACTCCAGAGCAAACTAATCTATGCAGTAGACAAATCGCTCGCTCACAACTTTAATGCCAGTAGCTCACAAAGTAGAATTTTTGCTCGCAAGACTCCACAGCTTAGAGGGAGCATTCACCACGAGCACCAAATAGCAGAGGTTAACCCCCTCCCCCCCAACATGCAGCACTTTTCAACCAAAGTTGTAAGCAGTGGTGTAGTGATTAGAGTGGTGGATTAAGATCTGGGAATCCCAGGTTCAAATGACCACTCTGCCATGGAAGTTTGCTGGGTGACCTTGGGGGCGGGTCACACTCAGCCTAACCCGACTCACAGAGTTCTTGCTGTGAGGATAAAATGGAGGAAAGGAGAATGATGGTTTAGGCTTCTTTTGGCCCCCACTGGGTAGGAAAGCCGAGTATAAAATAAACACATCAATCAATGAACAAACAAAAGCAGCAAAATCCAGTTGCAAAAGATGGCCATAGTGCTTTGAGAGTGTGTTATCCAACAATGTGCGAAAAGCAGCCTATGAGAGGGAAAGCTCTGTTTTCATGTGGCAGCGGGCGGAGATGGAAGCTCTCCTGATGCACGAGTGCTTCCAAATTTCCAAAGTCACTTGTTGGATCAGTGCAACCAGAGCTATACGCAAAAACCTCCACCAAGATGTGTGGGGGGAAATGCACGAGTTGGCCTGTAACAACTCCTGCGCATCACCATTCCAAAACGATGTTTATTTTCTAATTATAGTTCAATTACATTTTACTCCATGAAAGCTAATTAAAATCCACTGAAGGGAACACTTGCTGCCAAAGAGTCCTATTTTAAACCAAAGCTTTGAAAAATTAGGCAAATCTGGAACTCATGGACTAAAAATGCTCATCGTTGTGTCTACAAAGAGAACTGGTCCCCCCCGCCCCAGCTCTGCTCCTCAAATCCAGCCAACTTTTTCAAAGCTGAACTGTAAACCTGAAAACGTTGCGGTTTTCTTCAGAAAAAAAAAGTGAAACACCAACACCATCCCAAATTGCTGAAATAAGGATATTTTTATATAAACTGGCTACACCCAAAGAAAAATACATGCCTGTTTCTCCCCGGTGTTTCTTGCCTCCCCTTCTCCATCACAGAGATAAATTCCAGATTTCAGTGATACGGGACAGAAAGAATAAGAACAGTAACGCTAGGTGATCTAAACAAGTAAAACAACTCCCAACCCCAGTCCCAATCCCCCACCCTCAAAAGACTGAGAAACAGGAGAAAACACAGGTGGAAAATGGCCTCCATAGTATGCTCTAGGAATTCACCCATCTCTCTATCATCTTTACCACAGAGCAGCACCTGAAAGTGTCATCACATCCTCCCCTGACTCCACCCTCCTCAGGCACAGCCCTCAACATCTCCTGACTTTTGCTGAGGCAATATTGGCACCCTAAGCAGGATACTTATGTTCTTAAGCTCCTCATGCCTAGATACGAAAATGCCTAGGGATCTGCCTTGAATTCCATGATGGTAGAAAGTCATATTTATAAATGCAATGAGATCGTGAGAAGATAAGAACTACCTGTTGGATCAGACAAAGGTCCTTCTCAGAGGTCGATTCGCGGGGGATCGCTGTTCCCCCGGGTGAGGTGCGGGGAGGCGGGGCACACGACGAAGCCCCGCCCCCTGCTTCCGGTCGCCCCGCTTCCAGCCCTCATTCAGCCAGGAGGAGGCAGGAGAAGAGGGAGGGTAAGTTGCTTCCTCCCCGCCTCTCCCCACCCCTGCCTGCCTGGGGCCAGGGAGGGCCTTCGCGGGGCTTCCTTGCACTCCCGCCGGCCTTGCAGGTCCACCGCCGGGCCTTATGACACACTTCCGGTGATGTCAGGGGGTGTGGCCTTATGACACACTTCCGGTGATGTCAGGGGGTGTGGCATATGCTAATGAGTTATGCTAATAAGTTCCCCAGCTCTTTTTCTACTAAACGACCCGTGGTCCTTCTAGTTTTCAGAGACCAGCCAGCCAGATGCCTCTAGGATTGTTATTCCCCAACGCGGTGCCCTTCGGCACCCTGGCATTTGGTGATGCCTGGCACCTTCTTGCTTCTCCGAAATATCTCTTCCTGAAAGCGAAGAGCCAGTCCTGGCTTTTCTCTACTTCATTGCAGTAGGAAGTGTTTCAAAAGAGCTCAGGAGATATCACCTTTATATATTATATTTATTAGGGATGCCAGCCTCCAGGTGGGGCCTGGGGATCCCCTGGAAGTGCACCTCATCTCCGGACTATAGAGATCAGTTCCCCTGGAGAAAATGGATGCTTGGAGGGGGGGGGACTCTAAGGTATTGTAGCTCACTGAGGTCCTTTTCCTCCTCAGGCTCCATCCCCAAATCTCCAGGGGTTTCCCAACCTGGATCTGGCAACCCCACCCCCCTGGCAACCCTAGCGCCCATTCAGAATACGGTTGCCATCCCATAGGTCCCGGAGGGGGTTCCCCTGGTTTTGGGGTCTCCAATCCACTGACGGCCAGCTGGCCAGTGAGGGAATCCCCGCCCCAAGCCCCGCCCCCAAGCCTGACCACAGGTGGCCCCTCCTCTCCCTCTCCTCCTGCAAGATTTAAAGGGCCCTTCAGCTGATTGACGGGGAGCACGAGGGAGGGAGAGGAGCGTGCGCCATCCCTGGCTCCTTCTCAAAAGCATTTAAAGGATGGCTTTAAACACCACCATCCACTTTCCCCCAAAAAGCATTTAAATAATCCCTTTAAATGCTTTTGAGAAGCCCAGGGGGCGCAAGCACACATGCTTCCCAAACTGCAAATTTGCGGCTTGGAATGCAGGTGCCAGTCCCCAAAATGATTGCGTCCCTTCTGCATGATGTTATCACATTGGGGCTGTAGTGTATTCAAAGCTGCCTTGAACGCATGATATGTTGTGAAACATCTAATTGAAGTGTAATGTAAAGCTTCGTCCTGGGCTAGGAGCCAAATCCATCCAGTCGTGTGACTAGCCCAGGAAGCACCTAACCAATTACCTTCTAGCAAGCTCCCTAAGCGGGAACATCCGTGATTGGTCCTTATGTGAACAACCTTATTGGTTGGTATTTGTACAGTGGGTGTGGCTACATTAGCCGGGAATGTTTAAAAGCAGGACAGCTGCAATGTAAAGGCTGTTCTGGCTATCAGATGTTGATCCGTGTTGGAGTTGTGTTCGAGTGGAAGAATAAAGCTGTGTTCTTGCTGAATCACTCTCCGACTGCTTTGTTAAACGAGCGACTTAACAGGGGCTGTCCCTGCCCCCCTGGAACACCCTCCAAAGTCCCCCGCTGGGGACTCAGAAGGACCTAGCAACCATAATTCAGAAACAGCTGCCTCAATCACAGAAGGGTGCTTGGTTTGAAACCTCCTAATATGCTGTGAATCCTCCCAGTCTTCTGTGATTGGGCTGAGCCCTCACAACAGCCACTGCGCAATTGCCTCCACAGCAG
>NW_015167702.1:37384-45990 GCF_001447785.1 Gekko japonicus
GTGAAAAACTTTAAATTTCTGCCTCTTAGGGGGCAGTTCTAAAAAGAAACTGCTACTTAATTTTACCCTACTCTGTTCAGAACTGAGCACTGCTCCCGGTTCACTCATACCCTGCATACTCTTTGGACTAAACTGACAGAAAAAAGCCCGATTAGCAAGTCTATTACTTAAGGAGGGACCACCAGCGCCTTATGCCAGCACTCTACACCAAGCTTCCAAGAGAGACTGTTTCCATTTCACTTACTTCTTCCCCTTGTGCAAAGGGCGAGAGTGAAAAACACATGACAGATGAGGTCAGGGCTGCTAAAACTCCTTTTAAAAAACCCTTCTCTGCAGAAATACACAAGCTGGAAGCTGAAGGTCACAATGCCCAGCCACTGCAGAACAGCAGCAGTGTTAACTTGAATGCCGCAGAAATTGCCTGCCAAGTTTCAGCCTCTACAAATCCATCTTACTCCTGGGTTAGTCCTTGTCTTCTCTGGGTTCCAAATCCGAAACGAGAACGCCCAGTACCAGAAGCAGCAGCTAATTCAGTCACATTCTAAAGCTTATGCCAAACGTATTGCTTGGCCAAAACAACAAGCATTACCAGGGTCAAATTAGACTTTACACATACAGATATGTACGCACTTGCCCTTTTTTTACTTAAGCCACTCCTGGAGGAATGAACAAGAATCTCAGGGCTATTTTTGGGCAGGAACGCACAGGAACGGAGTTCTGGCTGGCTCCCAAGTTGGTCATGCTTAGCAGGAACTCATTAACATAATAGGCCACACCCAACAGCAGAAACTCATTAGGATTGGCCACAATTAGGGGGTGTGGCCTAACATGCAAAGGAGTTCCTGCTCCAAACAAAAAGCCCTGGGTTTTGACAACAAACAAGATAAAGAGAATAAGAAGCAAAAGGTGGGTGTGGTTAGATGACCACACTTCTGGTAACATGGGGGTATGGCCCAATGTGCTAATGAGCTGTGCTGTCAGGGGTGTGGCCCAATATGCTAATGAGCTCCTGGTGTTGGGTGTGGTCTATTATGCTAATGAGTTCCTGCTGGGCTTTTTCTACAAAAAGAGCCCTGCCTCCCCCAATGATACAGTTATCACAAAAGATCCCTGAAAACCTTCTTCATACCAGAACTCAGCTTCTATTTATTTGCTGCCCACGGGACATGGGCGTGGGGTGGCAGACATTACAAATATACAATCAGCATCCTTACAGTACCTCCTGCACGGTCCCATCTCCTCCTGCAATAATGATAATGTCTGTGTTTTCCATCAGCTCCAACAGCTTCTTCGCTTGTCCTTCATAATCTGTCTGAAATATAAGCAGAGACCAGAAACACTGTGTTAGGTACGAAAGGTCTGCTTGCAGGAGAATTTAAGCACAGGCTATTGCTCTAGGTGCCAGTTTGTTCAGAAGCATTTGCCCAAACAGCTCCCACCGACTAAGCTGGAGTATGCTCTGCAAGGGTTATTGAACTTCTGGTGCTGTTCACCTTTGCAAGCAGACCATTGATACAACCCATATGGGAATTCCGGAGGGTTAGTCCATTTTATCAAGAGAAGGCCTGTGGTTCCTGAAAGACTAACATTTATTCCAGCAGGAGTTTCTGCAAATCAAAGCTCACTTCTTCAGATGCTACAAAAAAGTCACCTGGAAAGTCACAAGGAAGTCACAAAAGGAGCAGGAAGAAAAATGGAGAAGTTGGAGCAGAGAGAAGCTTGGTGTGAATCCCGCCATAAGGGGCAGGCACAGATTAGTTGTAGTCCATAATGAATAATGAGAGAGGTCAGAGGTTCAGGGCTCTCTCTATCATTGGTGCAGACCAACGAAAGTGTAATTAAGTAGGATAAACAGCAGCAACTAACAGAGGAAGAAGCAGTCTGATTGCTTCAGTCTGACCTCTGCCATCATCCATTACAAGTGACAATATAATCTGTTTTAGTCCCTCACACAAGGAATCACATCTGAAAGATTTATGACCAAATTCACACCAAGCATCTATCTGCCCCCAACCCAAGGGTAGAGAACACATTTTGTGGGTAATTCTTTGATGTCCTGGAATTACTACAATTGAGTTGTGCCTTTTGCCCTATGAGTCTGGATTTCTGCCACACTTAAACTGTCTATTCAACTCCACAACCAACAATAATGCCTACTTAAAGGAAAATGCTACAGGCTTTGGCTTGGTACACACACGATACAAAAACACAGCAGCACACATCGAGCACAGAGATTCTTAAAACATATAGCTGCTCAACAACACATTATTGATATGCATGCTTAGATAAGTGCTGCTGTTTTTTGTATACTTAAATGTTGGGATTCTGAGATTCAAGATCGATGGTCGTTTTGCAAACACAAGAGTCACATTAGTAAAAGAAAAAATATATTTACTACAAAACAAAATAAAGCATGGGTAGGGTACTTTGGATATAAAAGAAATAAAACAAAAGGTTACACGCTTACAGTTACTTTCAGTACTACTTGCTAACAGCTACATCTTTCCTATCTATCTGTCGGCTTCAAGAGAGAAGCTTCCTGTCTGTTTCACACAAAGAGCCATAAAGCTTGTGAATACATGAATGCTAGATCAAAACATTTCCACAAACAAGTTGTTAGTTGACCAATACAAAGGTTACAGATCACTTCATTAGAGTAAACAACTCCCCCAAACTTTCCCGCTGTAGAATACATTATGTAACGTAACATCCTGTTTCCTAACAAACAACATTTAACTCTGTAATGACTGAAGTGTAAGCAACTTGAAACTCCAACACACTACCTCAGCAAGGTTTCCAGGTGTCTGATTGCCCGGGTGTGCCATGGAAATGCACGAGCGGTGTGATCGTTCCACTC
This sequence comes from Gekko japonicus, assembly GCF_001447785.1. Lineage (NCBI taxonomy): Eukaryota > Metazoa > Chordata > Lepidosauria > Squamata > Gekkonidae > Gekko > Gekko japonicus. The sequence continues at coordinate 40,242 of NW_015167702.1, forward strand.
CATTTCCAGCACATCCTTTTTTCTCTCAACCCCACTCTGACGTGCGCTTCAGCGCCCCCATAGAACGCAGACAGGAGCTTGTGTGTGTTTGTCTGCTTCTGCACATGCACAGCGGGACTTGGGGAGAGAACCAACCCAGCCGTGGGTCCGTGGTTGTGGCACGTCGCCAATGTGAATGACCAACCATGGGCCCACGGCACTATGATGCCAGCTTAGGGGGTGCTGTGTGGTCAATGCAAAGCGTCCCAAACTCAAACAGCTTATATAGAGCCAGGGCTATTTTTGGGCAGGAACACACAGGAACGGAGTTTCGGCTGGCTCCCAAATTGGCCACGCCCAGCAGGAACTCATTAGCATAATAGGCCACACCCAACAGCAGGAATAAAATGAAATCACTTGTTTGGAAAGCTGCTTCGATCTCAGTTCATAAATAGCTACCCTCCTGAATCTAACAATAACCACATCAGTCCATTCAAAGTAGGTGAGGTCCTGTCCCAAGAGATGGCCAGAGCAGGATAAATATAGAATGAGATCTAATTGACATGAGAAGAAGGACAAACCCTTGAGATACACCAGTCTCAGCTCTATGGGGACTTTAACGCTTGGAACGATGCTTGGAAACGGGTCCAATTCAGCAGCTAACGTGGCTTTTTTAAAACTGGAGAGAAGAGTTTCCACAGAGGTGCAGCGACCCAATGGTGGCATTCTGCACTTACCGAAGTTTCCAAACAATCTTCCAAGGCATTTCCACATAATATGCATCAAGATGATTGCAGTTTGCAGACACAACTGACTTCTCCTCCTCTTTCTTGTTCCAAACATTCTCAGCTATAATGCCACTGAACATGAAGGTTCATTTGCAAATTTCGTATCTGATAATGGATATCTAATCCTTCTTTAAGAACCGGAGGGGGGGGCATTAACCACATCTATCATGATTTCATGACTTAATTATCTCGATATTTATAATGCTGCTTTTTCTTCCCGGTGGGGACCCAAAGCAGTTTACAGAATCACCCTCACCTCCTCCTTTTGCTGCTCACAAAAACAGTCATGTGAGGTAAATTAGCCAGAGGAACAGTGACTTGCTCACAGGAATCCAGCAAATATCTAGGGTGTGGTCACATGAGCAGTTTGCCACAGCAGAATGTTGGCTCTATACAAGGCTCTTTTTGTAGAAAAAGCCCAGCAGGAACTCATTAGCATAATAGGCCACACCCAACACCAGAAACTCATTAGCATATTAGGCCACACCCCCGACAGCACAGCTCAATAGCATATTAGGCCACACCCCCATGTTACCAGAAGTGTGGTCTTCCAGCCACACACACCTTTTGCTTCTTATTCTGTTTACTTTGTTTATTGTCAAAACCCAGGGCTTTTTTTGTAACAGGAACTCCTTTGCATGTTAGGCCACACACCCCTAATGTAGCCAATCCTAATGAGTTTCTGCTGTTGGGTGTGGCCTATTATGCTAATGAGTTCCTGCTGGGCGTGGCCAACTTGGGAGCCAGCCGGAACTCCGTTCCTGTGCGTTCCTGCCCAAAAATAGCCCTGGACCCGTTTCCAAGCATCGTTCCAAGCGTTAAAGCCCCCAAAGAGCTGAGACTGGAGTATCTAAAGGGTTTGTCCTTCTTCTCATGTCTCCCTTAATTAGATCTCATTCTATATTTATCCTGCTCTGGCCATCTCTTGGGACAGGACCTCACCTACTTTGAATGGACTGATGTGGTTATTGTTAGATTCAGGAGGGTAGCTATTTATGAACTGAGATCGAAGCAGCTTTCCAAACAAGTGATTTCATTTTATTCCACTCATAACAACACTAGACCAAAATACATAGAACAAAGCTGACTTTTATACGATTTGAATGGGCAAAACCACACCCACATAAACAGATAACAACCAATCATAATGTGTACATAACGACCAGTGTGCGTGGGTTCCCTCCAGAACCATTCCTACTCTCTGATTGGCCCACTGGGTAAAGCAGCCAATCAGCACGTGCAGTCTAGCATACCAGGCTTCTATAGAGTCTTGTCTGAAGCTCAGGTATGCTTGTAGCATTACAGGGTAAGAATACATCAGTGTTCCCTCTGAAGCGCACGTCAGAGTGGGGTTGAGAGGAAAAAGGATGTGCTGGGCTCATGCATTTCCATGGCACACCCGGGCAATCGGACGCCTGGAAACCTTGCTGAGGTAGCCACCGGGATTTGCCGGTTGCTATTTAATCCGCGTGAGAGTCGTTTTAGCACAAGGTAGGGACGAGTGGGGCACGGAAGCTAGATGTGCATGTTTGATCATGCCCATTTGATCCAGAGGGGAGGGGTGGGTATGTCGAGCCAAACTACTCATGACCTTTGCCGGCTTGGGACCAATGGGATTTATTCCCGCCAGAACAGAGTCCCCCCTGGATTGGACAGTCTCACAACAGGGACCAATCCGACAGCCTGGGTTACGATACCATAGTGTCCACGGAGCTTGCGACAGAACTCCAGTCCACTGTTACATTGAGCCACATAAGCGAATGTATATCCATACATAATAGTAGCTGTGTTGGCCTGAAGCAGCAGAGCAAAGTTTGAGTCCAGTGGCACCTTTAAGACCAACAAGGTTTTATTCAAGGTATAAGCTTTTGTGTGCATGCACTGTATCTGAAGAGCTGTGCTTGCACTCGAAAGCTTATACCTCGAATAAAATGTTGTTGGTCTTAAAGATGCCACTGGGCTCAAACTCTCTTTGTAATAGCTCCCCACTCCCACCTTTCTATGGCGTGTAATTTTGAGTATAAACCTCTCTCTTAAGGGTATACACACTATCAGGGGTCATTTTCTGCAGGAGCGCACAGGAGTGGAGCTCCAGCAGTAGAGCCCAGGGGGCAGGCAACAACAAGCCCCACCCCCTGCTCCCAGCAGCCCTCAGTCAGAGCAAGAAGCAGCCAGGTAAGTTGCAGAGTTCCCCCCGGCCCCTCAGTCCAAAACAGTCCAGTGGCACCTTTAAGACCAAGTTTTATTCAGGTACAAGCTCTCCCTCCTCTGCGAGGACAGATCTGCACGTTCCCCCCGCCCAATAGCTAGCAATCCAAAAGAGTCCAGTGGAGCCTGAGCGGTGGGTGTTGCCTTCCTACACACTTCCGGTGATGTCAGGGGGTGTGGCATATGCAAATGAATTATGCTAATGAGTTATGCTAATGAGCTCCTGCACCTCTTTTTCTACGAAATGACCCCTGCATACAGGTGTCTGTAATTTCCACTTGAGGGACAAACAGGTGGGATTGTTGGAGAAGCAAGCTGATACAGCTGCAAAAATAGCATTCTACCAACTCCACTTCGCTTGGAAGATCACCCCCTGTCTTGACTTGGCTGACCAGACCATGTGGATTCATGCTTTGGTTACCTCAAGGCTGGACTACTGCAGTGCACTGTACATGGATCTGCCCTTGAAGACAACTTGCAGACTATAGTTGGTACAGAATTCCATGGCTCAGTCACTACGGGGTGCTAAGCAGAATCGGCCTGCAGGGCCACCTCTCCTGCTGTGTCCTGCTGTGTTCTGCTGCGACACCATCACTCATCAGAGCGAAGCCTCCTGACCGTGCTACCCTGCAAACAGGTAAAATTGGCAGGTGCTCATTCACACACATTCTCTGTGGTGGCTCCTACATTGTGGAATGGTCTACCTGAGGCTATTAGGAAGGCCCCCATGTTTGTATCATTTCTCAAAACGTGTAAAACAGAATTGTTCAGAGAGGGGATTCTTGTTGAAAGAGGAAAGCTGTATTGAGATATATGTCTAGATTATTAAGGTAGCAAGCAGTTACTAGATCAGTTTGATCTGTTTGACAGTCCTAGCTGTCATGATAGTGATTAAGTGATTATAGCCAGGTGTTATACTAGCAGGTGTTCTCTATCAGGTATTGTTAGAGTCGGTAATTAGTTCACCTTGTTAGTGATTGGCTGGGTTTAGTATATTAGCTATCAGCTTGATAAGCTAGGGGGGGACTTAGTCTCTCAAGCTAAGGCATGGTATGCTGTATGATAGCCTGTATATCTCTGTGTAAATATTCACCATTATATCTATATAAACTTTCTATGCACCTTCATCACCAGTTGGTCTCCAGCTTCTTATTTACTACACCCAATAAGCTGTGGTGCAATGGATCGGCTCCAGAGGTGACTTTTATTAGGGACGAGAAGTCTTTCCTACGCTGATTGTATTGTTGCCTTAAGCAGATATTTTTGCATGTGCTTTTCTAGTTATCCCTCCCCCACCTGTTCTGTATTCCCAGCCCAACTGCATAATTTTTTTCTTTGTTAGAATCTGTGCTGTTAGATTCAAACGTTATCATATTTTGTAATCTGATTACTGATTGACTAGAAGTTTTTAATCATACTTGTAAGCCTCCTTGTGTTCAAGTGAGAAAGATGGATGGTGATAGTAATCAGAGCACGGGAGGAGAGCCATTCATGGACTGTCACATCTTCTGGGACAACCATTTCATTTTTTCCACCCTGTTCATAATTTTATCAACTGTCATGCCCCCTCAATAATATCTGTTTGTCTTAAATCAACCCCCCATTTTTTTCTAAACCTTTTCTGGTATAGAAAGCCTTCCAAGACATGGACTCTTATATTTATTATTTATTTATATTTTATTTATTATTAGATTTATACCCCGCCCTCCCCAACGGGCTCAGGGTGGCTACAACAGAGGCAATTGCCATAACAACGACTAAAACAACATAAAGACAATCATTAAACAGTATAAAACAGTCATTAAGTAAAGTGCGGTGCTCTTGATGTTAAATTTTCTTAATCCGAGATGAGTTCCAGATCAGATCAGTCGAGACTACTAAAAATGTGCTAGTTTTTAAGGTGACCCAAGCCTTTTGCCAAACCCAATGGGTAGCCATGTTGGTCTGCAGCGGAACAGCTAGGTTTGAGCCCAGGGCCACCTCTGAGACTAGCGAATTTTTCAGGCTATGAGTTTTCGAGTGTCAGAGCTTTGACTCTCGAAACTTCATACCGAAAAATCTCATTGGTCTCCAATGTTACCAGACTCGAATCTAGCTATTCTGCTAATGCTGTTCTCCCTGGCATGTACGTTGTTTTTGTTGTTCAGTCGCACAGTCCAGTCTGACTCTTCGCGACACCATGGACCAGATCACGCCAGGCCTTCCGGTCTTCCGCCGTCCTCTGAAGCTGGCTCAATTTCATGTTCGTTGCATCTATGACACTGTCTAACCATCTCATCCTTTGCCGTCCCCGTCTTCTTTGACCTTCAGTCTTTCCCAGCATCAGGGTCTTCTCAAGTGAGGGCTCCCTTCTCATTTGGTGGCCAAAGTATTTGAGCTTCAGTTCCATTATCTGGCCTTCCAGGGAACAGTCAGGGTTGATTTCTTTTAGGATTGACTGATTTGATCTTCTTGCAGTCCAAGGGACTCTCAAGAGTCTTCTCCAGCACCACAGTTATCAAAGCAATGGTATTCCCAGTAGTCATGTATGGCTGCGAGAGTTGGACTATAAGGAAGGCCGAGCGCCAAAGAATAGATTCTTTTGAACTATGGTGCTGGAGAAGACTCTAGATCAAATCAGTCAATCCTAAAAGAAATCAACCCTGATTGTTCCCTGGAAGGCCATATAATAATGTACGTTGTAGGACACACTAAAGTGTGATGTATGTATTTATGCAGACTTTTTTTTAAAAAATGGGATTCCAAAATTCTTGTCTGCGGCCTTCCCATGTCCA